>NC_134696.1:3916521-4178815 GCF_050947455.1 Rhinoderma darwinii
CCCCAATACAATACCTAACATCCAACTATCCCTCTATAATACCCCAATATAATACCTAACACCCAACTATCCCTATATAATACCCCAATACAATACCTAACACCAACTATCCCTCTATAATACCCCAATACTATACCTAACACCAACTATCCCTCTATAATACCCCAATACAATACCTAACACCCAACTATCCCTCTATAATACCCCAATACTATACCTAACACTCAACTATCCCTCTATAATACCCCAATACAATACCTAACACCCAACTATACCTCTATAATACCCCAATACAATACCTAACACCCAACTATCCCTCTATAATACCCCAATACAATACCTAACACTCAACTATCCCTCTATAATACCCCAATACTATACCTAACATCCAACTATCCCTCTATAATACCCCAATACAATACCTAACACCCAACTATCCCTCTATAATACCCCAATACTATACCTAACACTGAACTATCCCTCTATAATACCCCAATACAATACCTAACACCCAACTATCCCTCTATAATACCCCAATACAATACCTAACACCCAACTATCCCTATATAATACTCCAATATAATACCTAATACCCAACTATCCCTCTATAATACCCCAATACTATACCTAACACTCAACTATCCCTCTATAATACCCCAATACTATACCTAACATCCAACTATCCCTCTATAATACCCCAATACAATACCTAACACCCAACTATCCCTCTATAATACCCCAATACAATACCTAACACCCAACTATCCCTCTATAATACCCCAATATAATACCTAACACCCAACTATCCCTCTATAATACCCCAATACAATACCTAACACTCAACTATCCCTCTATAATACCCCAATACAATAACTAACACCCAACTATCCCTCTATAATACCCCAATACTATACCTAACACCCAACTATCCCTCTATAATACCCCAATACTATACCTAACACTCAACTATCCCTCTATAATACCCCAATACAATACCTAACACCCAACTATCCCTATATAATACTCCAATATAATACCTAATACCCAACTATCCCTCTATAATACCCCAATATAATACCTAACACCCAACTATCCCTCTATAATACCCCAATACTATACCTAACACCCAACTATCCCTCTATAATACCCCAATACTATACCTAACACTCAACTATCCCTCTATAATACCCCAATACAATGCCTAACACTCAACTATCCCTCTATAATACCCCAATACAATACCTAACACTCAACTATCCCTCTACAATACCCCAATACAATACCTAACACCCAACTATCCCTCTATAATACCCCAATACAATACCTAATACCCAACTATCCCTCTATAATACCCCAATACTATACCTAACACCAACTATCCCTCTATAATACCCCAATACTATACCTAACACCAACTATCCCTCTATAATATTCCAACACAAAGATATTACATAGTCATAGTACTGTATGTGATATTACAATATCATTATTTACCACTAGATGTCACTAGAATCACAGTGAATTTCTTTTCCGTTCCCGTTAGGTGCCAGCGTAACCAGATCATTAGTGTCATTCACTTCACCTGGCAGAGGTTTTATGTTATGGCTGATCAGAGTATATATATTTATTATAAGTGTGGTAATAACTCTGTCCAGCAAAATTATTATTCGTCATCTGTACCACATAATGCCACCCGGGTATCATAGTGTGGATACCACTGCTACATAACTGGCTGCCTGTATCAAGTGTCAGGGTGTCATTATCCTTTACGCCAAGTGTCAGCGTGTCATTATCCTGTACCCCAAGTGTCAGCGTGTCATTATCCTGTACCCCAAGTGTCAGTGTATCATTATCCTGTACCCCAAGGGTCAGTGTCATTATCCTGTACCCCAAGTGACAGCGTGTCATAATCCTGTACCCCAAGTGTCAGCGTGTCATAATCCTGTACCCCAAGTATCAGCGTGTCATTATCCTGTACCCCAAGTGTCAGCGTCATTATCCTGTACCCCAAGTGTCAGTGTCATTATCCTGTACCCCAAGTGTCAGTGTGTCATTATCCTTTACCCCAAGTATCAGTGCGTCATTATCCTGTACCCCAAGTGTCAGTCATTATCCTATACCCCAAGTGTCAGTGTATCATTATCCTGTACCCCAAGGGTCAGTGTATCATTATACTGCACCCCAAGTGTCAGCGTGTCATTATCCGGTACCCCAAGTGTCAGTGTATTATTATCCTGTACCCCAAGTGTTAGTGTGTCATTATCCTGTACCCAAAGTGTCAGCGTGTCATTATCCTGTACCCCAAGTGTCAGCGTGTCATTATCCTTTACCCCAAGTATCAGCGCGTCATTATCCTGTACCCCAAGTGTCAGTGTCATTATCCTGTACCCCAAGTATCAGTGTGTCATTATCCGGTACCCCAAGTGTCAGTGTATTATTATCCTGTACCCTAAGTGTCAGCGTGTCATTATCCTGTACCCCAAGTGTCAGCATGTCATTATCCTGTACCCCAAGTGTCAGCATGTCATTATCCTGTACCCCAAGTGTCAGTGTCATTATCCTGTACCCCAAGTGCCAGTGTGTCATTATTCTGTACCCCTAGTGTCAGTGTAGCATTATCCTTTACCCCAAGTGTCAGTGTATCATTATCCTGTACCCCAAGTGTCAGCGTGTCATAATCCTGTACCCCAAGTGTCAGCGTGTCATTATCCTGTACCCCAAGTGTCAGCGTCATTATCCTGTACCCCAAGTGTCAGCGTGTCATTATCCTTTACCCCAAGTATCAGCGCGTCATTATCCTGTACCCCAAGTGTCAGTGTCATTATCCTATACCCCAAGTATCAGCGTGTCATTATCCGGTACCCCAAGTGTCAGCGTGTCATTATCCGGTACCCCAAGTGTCAGTGTATTATTATCCTGTACCCCAAGTGTTAGTGTGTCATTATCCTGTACCCAAAGTGTCAGCGTGTCATTATCCTGTACCCCAAGTGTCAGCGTGTCATTATCCTTTACCCCAAGTATCAGCGCGTCATTATCCTGTACCAGAAGTGTCAGTGTCATTATCCTGTACCCCAAGTATCAGTGTGTCATTATCCGGTACCCCAAGTGTCAGTGTATTATTATCCTGTACCCTAAGTGTCAGTGTATCATTATCCTGTACCCCAAGTGTCAGCATGTCATTATCCTGTACCCCAAGTGTCAGTGTCATTATCCTGTACCCCAAGTGCTAGTGTGTCATTATTCTGTACCCCTAGTGTCAGTGTAGCATTATCCTTTACCCCAAGTGTCAGTGTATCATTATCCTGTACCCCAAGTGTCAGCGTGTCATTATCCTGTACCCCAAGTGTCAGTGTCATTACCCTGTACCCCAAGTGCCACTGTCATTATCCTGTACCCTAAGTGCCACTGTTATTATACTGTACCCCAAGTGCCAGCGTGTCATTATCCTGTACCCCAAGTGCCAGTGTCATTATCCTGTACCCCAAGTGTCAGTGTATCATTATCCTGTACCCCAAGTGTCAGTGTATCATTATCCTGTACCCCAAGTGTCAGTGTCATTATCCTGTACCCCAAGTGTCAGCGTGTCATTATCCTGTACCCCAAGTGCCAGTGTCATTATCCTGTACACCAAGTGTCAGTGTATCATTATCCTGTACCCCAAGTGTCAGTGTATCATTATCCTGTACCCCAAGTGTCAGTGTCATTATCCTGTACCCCAAGTGTCAGCGTGTCATTATCCTGTACCCCAAATGTCAGTGTCATTATCCTATACCCCAAGTGTCAGTGTCATTATCCTGTACCCCAAGTATCAGTGTGTCATTATCCTGTACCCCAAGTGTCAGTGTATCATCATCCTGTACCCCAAGTGTCAGCGTATCATTATCCTGTACCCCAAGTGTCAGCGTATCATTATCCTGTACCCCAAGTGTCAGTGTCATTATCCTGTACCCCAAGTGTCAGTGTCATTATCCTGTACCCCAAGTGTCAGTGTATCATTATCCTGTACCCTAAGTGTCAGCGTATCATTATCCTGTACCCCAAGTGTCAGTGTCATTATCCTGTACCCCAAGTGTCAGTGTCATTATCCTGTACCCCAAGTGTCAGTGTATCATTATCCTGTACCCCAAGTGTCAGCGTATCATTATCCTGTACCCCAAGTGTCAGCGTATCATTATCCTGTACCCCAAGTGTCAGCGTATCATTATCCTGTACCCCAAGTGTCAGTGTCATTATCCTGTACCCCAAGTGTCAGTGTCATTATCCTGTACCCCAAGTGTCAGTGTATCATTATCCTGTACCCCAAGTGTCAGTGTGTCATTATCCTGTGCCCCAAGTGTCAGCGTGTCATTATCCTGTACCCAAAGTGTCAGTGTCATTATCCTGTACCCCAAGTGTCAGTGACATTATCCTGTACCCCAAGTGTCAGTGTCATTATCCTGTAACCCAATTGTCAGCGTCATTATCCTGTACCCCAAGTGTCAGCGCGTCATTATCCTTTACCCCAAGTATCAGCGCGTCATTATCCTGTACCCCAAGTGTCAGTGTCATTATCCTATACCCCAAGTATCAGCGCGTCATTATCCTGTACCCCAAGTGTCAGCGTGTCATTATCCGGTACCCCAAGTGTCAGTGTATTATTATCCTGTACCCCAAGTGTTAGTGTGTCATTATCCTGTACCCAAAGTGTCAGCGTGTCATTATCCTGTACCCCAAGTGTCAGCGCGTCATTATCCTTTACCCCAAGTATCAGCGCGTCATTATCCTGTACCCCAAGTGTCAGTGTCATTATCCTGTACCCCAAGTATCAGTGTGTCATTATCCGGTACCCCAAGTGTCAGTGTATTATTATCCTGTACCCTAAGTGTCAGTGTATCATTATCCTGTACCCCAAGTGCTAGTGTGTCATTATTCTGTACCCCTAGTGTCAGTGTAGCATTATCCTTTACCCCAAGTGTCAGTGTATCATTATCCTGTACCCCAAGTGTCAGCGTGTCATTATCCTGTACCCCAAGTGTCAGTGTCATTATCCTGTACCCCAAGTGCCACTGTCATTATACTGTACCCCAAGTGTCAGCGTGTCATTATCCTGTACCCCAAGTGCCAGTGTCATTATCCTGTACCTGCCAGTGTCATTATCCTGTACCCCAAGTGTCAGTGTATCATTATCCTGTACCCCAAGTGTCAGTGTATCATTATCCTGTACCCCAAGTGTCAGTGTCATTATCCTGTACCCCAAGTGTCAGTGTCATTATCCTGTACCCCAAGTGTCAGCGTGTCATTATCCTGTACCCCAAGTGCCAGTGTCATTATCCTGTACCCCAAGTGTCAGTGTATCATTATCCTGTACCCCAAGTGTCAGTGTATCATTATCCTGTACCCCAAGTGTCAGTGTCATTATCCTGTACCCCAAGTGTCAGCGTGTCATTATCCTGTACCCCAAGTGTCAGTGTCATTATCCTATACCCCAAGTGTCAGTGTCATTATCCTGTACCCCAAGTGTCAGTGTGTCATTATCCTGTACCCCAAGTGTCAGCGTATCATTATCCTGTACCCCAAGTGTCAGTGTCATTATCCTGTACCCCAAGTGTCAGTGTCATTATCCTGTACCCCAAGTGTCAGTGTATCATTATCCTGTACCCCAAGTGTCAGTGTATCATTATCCTGTACCCCAAGTGTCAGTGTCATTATCCTGTACCCCAAGTGTCAGTGTCATTATCCTGTACCCCAAGTGTCAGTGTATCATTATCCTGTACCCCAAGTGTCAGCGTATCATTATCCTGTACCCCAAGTGTCAGTGTATCATTATCCTGTACCCCAAGTGTCAGCGTATCATTATCCTGTACCCCAAGTGTCAGCGTATCATTATCCTGTACCCCAAGTGTCAGCGTGTCATTATCCTGTACCCCAAGTGTCAGTGTATCATTATCCTGTACCCCAAGTGTCAGCGTGTCATTATCCTGTACCCCAAGTGTCAGCGTGTCATTATCCTGTACCCCAAGTGTCAGTGTCATTATCCTGTACCCCAAGTGTCAGTGACATTATCCTGTACCCCAAGTGTCAGTGTATCATTATCCTGTACCCCAAGTGTCAGCATGTCATTATCCTGTACCCCAAGTGTCAGCGTATCATTATCCTGTACCCCAAGTGTCAGTGTCATTATCCTGTACCCCAAGTGTCAGTGTCATTATCCTTTACCCCAAGTGTCTGCGCGTCATTATCCTGTGCCCCAAGTTTCAGCGCGTCATTATCCTGTACCCCAAGTGTCAGCGTGTCATTATCCTGTACCCCAAGTGTCAGCGTGTCATTATCCTGTACCCCAAGTGTCAGCGTGTCATTATCCTGTACCCCAAGTGTCAGTGTCATTATCCTGTACCCCAAGTTTCAGCGTGTCATTATCGTGTACCCCAAGTGTCAGTGTCATTGTCCTGTACCCCAAGTGTCAGTGTCATTGTCCTGTACCCCAAGTGTCAGTGTCATTATCCTGTACCCCAAGTGTCAGTGTCATTATCCTGTACCCCAAGTGTCAGTGTCATTATCCTGTACCCCAAGTGTCAGTGTATCATTATCCTGTACCCCAAGTGTCAGTGTATCATTATCCTGTACCCCAAGTGTCAGTTTATCATTATCCTGTACCCCAAGTGTCAGTGTATCATTATCCTGTACCCCAAGTGCCAGCGTATCATTATCCTGTACCCCAAGTGTCAGTGTATCATTATCCTGTACCCCAAGTGTCAGCGTATCATTATCCTGTACCCCAAGTGTCAGCGTATCATTATCCTGTACCCCAAGTGTCAGCGTATCATTATCCTGTACCCCAAGTGTCAGTGTAATTATCCTGTACCCCAAGTGTCAGTGTCATTATCCTGTACCCCAAGTGTCAGCGTATCATTATCCTGTACCCCAAGTGTCAGCGTGTCATTATCCTGTACCCCAAGTGTCAGTGTCATTATCCTGTACCCCAAGTGTCAGCGTGTCATTATCCTGTACCCCAAGTGTCAGGGTCATTATCCTGTACCCCAAGTGTCAGTGACATTATCCTGTACCCCAAGTGTCAGTGTCATTATCCTGTACCCCAAGTGTCAGTGACATTATCCTGTATCCCAAGTGTCAGTGTCATTATCCTGTACCCCAAGTGTCAGCATGTCATTATCCTGTACCCCAAGTGTCAGTGTCATTATCCTTTACCCCAAGTGTCAGCGCGTCATTATCCTGTGCCCCAAGTTTCAGCGCGTCATTATCTTGTACCCCAAGTGTCAGCGTGTCATTATCCTGTACCCCAAGTGTCAGCGTGTCATTATCCTGTACCCCAAGTGTCAGCGTGTCATTATCCTGTATCCCAAGTGTCAGCGTGTCATTATCCTGTACCCCAAGTGTCAGTGTCATTATCCTGTACCCCAAGTTTCAGCGTGTCATTATCGTGTACCCCAAGTGTCAGTGTCATTGTCCTGTACCCCAAGTGTCAGTGTCATTGTCCTGTACCCCAAGTGTCAGTGTCATTGTCCTGTACCCCAAGTGTCAGTGTCATTATCCTGTACCCCAAGTGTCAGTGTCATTATCCTGTACCCCAAGTGTCAGTGTCATTATCCTGTACCCCAAGTGTCAGTGTATCATTATCCTGTACCCCAAGTGTCAGTTTATCATTATCCTGTACCCCAAGTGTCAGTGTATCATTATCCTGTACCCCAAGTGTCAGCGTATCATTATCCTGTACCCCAAGTGTCAGTGTATCATTATCCTGTACCCCAAGTGTCAGCGTATCATTATCCTGTACCCCAAGTGTCAGCGTATCATTATCCTGTACCCCAAGTGTCAGTGTCATTATCCTGTACCCCAAGTGTCAGTGACATTATCCTGTACCCCAAGTGTCAGTGTCATTATCCTGTACCCCTAGTGTCAGTGACATTATCCTGTACCCCAAGTGTCAGTGTCATTATCCTGTACCCCAAGTGTCAGCATGTCATTATCCTGTACCCCAAGTGTCAGCGTATCATTATCCTGTACCCCAAGTGTCAGTGTCATTATCCTGTACCCCAAGTGTCAGTGTCATTATCCTGTACCCCAAGTGTCAGCGTGTCATTATCCTGTACCCCAAGTGTCAGCGTGTCATTATCCTGTACCCCAAGTGTCAGCGTGTCATTATCCTCTACCCCAAGTGTCAGCGTGTCATTATCCTGTACCCCAAGTGTCAGCGTGTCATTATCCTGTACCCCAAGTGTCAGCGTGTCATTATCCTGTACCCCAAGTGTCAGCGTGTCATTATCCTGTACCCCAAGTGTCAGTGTCATTATCCTGTACCCCAAGTTTCAGCGTGTCATTATCGTGTACCCCAAGTGTCAGTGTCATTGTCCTGTACCCCAAGTGTCAGTGTCATTGTCCTGTACCCCAAGTGTCAGTGTCATTATCCTGTACCCCAAGTGTCAGTGTCATTATCCTGTACCCCAAGTGTCAGTGTCATTATCCTGTACCCCAAGTGTCAGTGTATCATTATCCTGTACCCCAAGTGTAAGTTTATCATTATCCTGTACCCCAAGTGTCAGCGTGTCATTATCCTGTACCCCAAGTGTCAGTGACATTATCCTGTACCCCAAGTGTCAGTGACATTATCCTGTACCCCAAGTGTCAGTGTCATTATCCTGTACCCCAAGTGTCAGCGTATCATTATCCTGTACCCCAAGTGTCATTGTCATTATCCTGTACCCCAAGTGTCAGTGTCATTATTCTGTACCCCAAGTGTCAGCGTGTCATTATCCTGTACCCCAAGTGTCAGCGTGTCATTATCCTGTACCCCAAGTGTCAGCGTGTCATTATCCTGTACCCCAAGTGTCAGTGTCATTATCCTGTACCCCAAGTTTCAGCATGTCATTATCGTGTACCCCAAGTGTCAGTGTCATTGTCCTGCACCCCAAGTGTCAGTGTCATTGTCCTGTACCCCAAGTGTCAGTGTCATTATCCTGTACCCCAAGTGTCATTGTCATTATCCTGTACTCCAAGTGTCAGTGTCATTATCCTGTACCCCAAGTGTCAGTGTCATTATCCTGTACCCCAAGTGTCAGTGTATCATTATCCTGTACCCCAAGTGTCAGTTTATCATTATCCTGTACCCCAAGTGTCAGTGTATCATTATCCTGTACCCCAAGTGTCAGCGTATCATTATCCTGTACCCCAAGTATCAGTGTATCATTATCCTGTACCCCAAGTGTCAGCGTATCATTATCCTGTACCCCAAGTGTCAGCGTATCATTATCCTGTACCCCAAGTGTCAGTGCCATTATCCTGTACCCCAAGTGTCAGTGTCATTATCCTGTACCCCAAGTGTCAGCATGTCATTATCCTGTACCCCAAGTGTCAGCGTGTCATTATCCTGTACCCCAAGTGTCAGCATGTCATTATCCTGTACCCCAAGTGTCAGTGTCATTATCCTGTACCCCAAGTGTCAGTGTCATTATCCTTTACCCCAAGTGTCAGCGCGTCATTATCCTGTGCCCCAAGTTTCAGCGCGTCATTATCCTGTACCCCAAGTGTCAGTGTCATTATCCTGTACCCCAAGTTTCAGCGTGTCATTATTGTGTACCCCAAGTGTCAGTGTCATTGTCCTGTACCCCAAGTGTCAGTGTCATTGTCCTGTACCCCAAGTGTCAGCGTGTCATTATCCTGTACCCCAAGTGTCAGTGTCATTATCCTGTACACCAAGTTTCAGCGTGTCATTATCGTGTACCCCAAGTGTCAGTGTCATTGTCCTGTACACCAAGTGTCAGTGTCATTGTCCTGTACCCCAAGTGTCAGTGTCATTATCCTGTACCCCAAGTGTCAGTGTCATTATCCTGTACCCCAAGTGTCAGCATGTCATTATCCTGTACCCCAAGTGTCAGTGTCATTATCCTGTACCCCAAGTGTCAGCGTGTCATTATCCTGTACCCCAAGTGTCAGCGTGTCATTATCCTGTACCCCAAGTGTCAGTGTCATTATCCTGTACCCCAAGTTTCAGCGTGTCATTATCGTGTACCCCAAGTGTCAGTGTCATTGTCCTGCACCCCAAGTGTCAGTGTCATTGTCCTGTACCCCAAGTGTCAGTGTCATTATCCTGTACCCCAATTGTCATTGTCATTATCCTGTACCCCAAGTGTCAGTGTCATTATCCTGTACCCCAAGTGTCAGTGTCATTATCCTGTACCCCAAGTGTCAGTGTATCATTATCCTGTACCCCAAGTGTCAGTGTATCATTATCCTGTACCCCAAGTGTCAGTGTATCATTATCCTGTACCCCAAGTGTCAGTGTATCATTATCCTGTACCCCAAGTGTCAGCGTATCATTATCCTGTACCCCAAGTATCAGCGTATCATTATCCTGTACCCCAAGTGTCAGCGTATCATTATCCTGTACCCCAAGTGTCAGCGTATCATTATCCTGTACCCCAAGTGTCAGTGTCATTATCCTGTACCCCAAGTGTCAGTGTCATTATCCTGTACCTCAAGTGTCAGCGTGTCATTATCCTGTACCCCAAGTGTCAGCGTGTCATTATCCTGTACCCCAAGTGTCAGTGTCATTATCCTGTACCCCAAGTGTCAGTGACATTATCCTGTACCCCAAGTGTCAGTGTAATTATCCTGTACCCCAAGTGTCAGCGTGTCATTATCCTGTACCCCAAGTGTCAGTGTATCATTATCCTGTACCCCAAGTGTCAGTGTATCATTATCCTGTACCTCAAGTGTCAGTGTCATTATCCTGTACCCCAAGTGTCAGCGCGTCATTATCCTTTACCCCAAGTGTCAGCGCGTCATTATCCTGTACCCCAAGTTTCAGCACGTCATTATCTTGTACCCCAAGTGTCAGCGTGTCATTATCCTGTACCCCAAGTGTCAGCATGTCATTATCCTGTACCCCAAGTGTCAGTGTCATTATCCTGTACCCCAAGTTTCAGCGTGTCATTATCGTGTACCCCAAGTGTCAGTGTCATTGTCCTGTACCCCAAGTGTCAGTGTCATTGTCCTGTACCCCAAGTGTCAGCGTGTCATTATCCTGTACCCCAAGTGTCAGCGTGTCATTATCTTGTACCCCAAGTGTCAGCGTCATTATCCTGTACCCCAAGTGTCAGTGTCATTATCCTGTACCCCAAGTGTCAGTGTCATTATCCTGTACCCCAAGTGTCAGTGTATCATTATCCTGTACCCCAAGTGTAAGTTTATCATTATCCTGTACCCCAAGTGTCAGCGTGTCATTATCCTGTACCCCAAGTGTCAGTGACATTATCCTGTACCCCAAGTGTCAGTGTCATTATCCTGTACCCCAAGTGTCAGTGACATTATCCTGTACCCCAAGTGTCAGTGTCATTATCCTGTACCCCAAGTGTCAGCGTATCATTATCCTGTACCCCAAGTGTCATTGTCATTATCCTGTACCCCAAGTGTCAGTGTCATTATCCTGTACCCCAAGTGTCAGCGTGTCATTATCCTGTACCCCAAGTGTCAGCGTGTCATTATCCTGTACCCCAAGTGTCAGCGTGTCATTATCCTGTACCCCAAGTGTCAGCGTGTCATTATCCTGTACCCCAAGTGTCAGTGTCATTATCCTGTACCCCAAGTTTCAGCGTGTCATTATCGTGTACCCCAAGTGTCAGTGTCATTGTCCTGCACCCCAAGTGTCAGTGTCATTGTCCTGTACCCCAAGTGTCAGTGTCATTATCCTGTACCCCAAGTGTCATTGTCATTATCCTGTACCCCAAGTGTCAGTGTCATTATCCTGTACCCCAAGTGTCAGTGTCATTATCCTGTACCCCAAGTGTCAGTGTATCATTATCCTGTACCCCAAGTGTCAGTTTATCATTATCCTGTACCCCAAGTGTCAGTGTATCATTATCCTGTACCCCAAGTGTCAGCGTATCATTATCCTGTACCCCAAGTATCAGTGTATCATTATCCTGTACCCCAAGTGTCAGCGTATCATTATCCTGTACCCCAAGTGTCAGCGTATCATTATCCTGTACCCCAAGTGTCAGTGCCATTATCCTGTACCCCAAGTGTCAGTGTCATTATCCTGTACCCCAAGTGTCAGCATGTCATTATCCTGTACCCCAAGTGTCAGCATGTCATTATCCTGTACCCCAAGTGTCAGCATGTCATTATCCTGTACCCCAAGTGTCAGTGTCATTATCCTGTACCCCAAGTGTCAGTGTCATTATCCTTTACCCCAAGTGTCAGCGCGTCATTATCCTGTACCCCAAGTTTCAGCGCGTCATTATCCTGTACCCCAAGTGTCAGTGTCATTATCCTGTACCCCAAGTTTCAGCATGTCATTATTGTGTACCCCAAGTGTCAGTGTCATTGTCCTGTACCCCAAGTGTCAGTGTCATTGTCCTGTACCCCAAGTGTCAGCGTGTCATTATCCTGTACCCCAAGTGTCAGTGTCATTATCCTGTACCCCAAGTTTCAGCGTGTCATTATCGTGTACCCCAAGTGTCAGTGTCATTGTCCTGTACCCCAAGTGTCAGTGTCATTGTCCTGTACCCCAAGTGTCAGTGTCATTATCCTGTACCCCAAGTGTCAGTGTCATTATCCTGTACCCCAAGTGTCAGCATGTCATTATCCTGTACCCCAAGTGTCAGTGTCATTATCCTGTACCCCAAGTGTCAGCGTGTCATTATCCTGTACCCCAAGTGTCAGTGTCATTATCCTGTACCCCAAGTTTCAGCGTGTCATTATCGTGTACCCCAAGTGTCAGTGTCATTGTCCTGCACCCCAAGTGTCAGTGTCATTGTCCTGTACCCCAAGTGTCAGTGTCATTATCCTGTACCCCAAGTGTCATTGTCATTATCCTGTACCCCAAGTGTCAGTGTCATTATCCTGTACCCCAAGTGTCAGTGTCATTATCCTGTACCCCAAGTGTCAGTGTATCATTATCCTGTACCCCAAGTGTCAGTGTATCATTATCCTGTACCCCAAGTGTCAGTGTATCATTATCCTGTACCCCAAGTGTCAGTGTATCATTATCCTGTACCCCAAGTGTCAGCGTATCATTATCCTGTACCCCAAGTATCAGCGTATCATTATCCTGTACCCCAAGTGTCAGCGTATCATTATCCTGTACCCCAAGTGTCAGCGTATCATTATCCTGTACCCCAAGTGTCAGTGTCATTATCCTGTACCCCAAGTGTCAGTGTCATTATCCTGTACCCCAAGTGTCAGCGTGTCATTATCCTGTACCCCAAGTGTCAGCGTGTCATTATCCTGTACCCCAAGTGTCAGTGTCATTATCCTGTACCCCAAGTGTCAGTGACATTATCCTGTACCCCAAGTGTCAGTGTCATTATCCTGTACCCCAAGTGTCAGCGTGTCATTATCCTGTACCCCAAGTGTCAGTGTATCATTATCCTGTACCCCAAGTGTCAGTGTATCATTATCCTGTACCTCAAGTGTCAGTGTCATTATCCTGTACCCCAAGTGTCAGCGCGTCATTATCCTTTACCCCAAGTGTCAGCGCGTCATTATCCTGTACCCCAAGTTTCAGCGCGTCATTATCTTGTACCCCAAGTGTCAGCGTGTCATTATCCTGTACCCCAAGTGTCAGCATGTCATTATCCTGTACCCCAAGTGTCAGTGTCATTATCCTGTACCCCAAGTTTCAGCGTGTCATTATCGTGTACCCCAAGTGTCAGTGTCATTGTCCTGTACCCCAAGTGTCAGTGTCATTGTCCTGTACCCCAAGTGTCAGCGTGTCATTATCCTGTACCCCAAGTGTCAGCGTGTCATTATCTTGTACCCCAAGTGTCAGCGTGTCATTATCCTGTACCCCAAGTGTCAGCGTGTCATTATCCTGTACCCCAAGTGTCAGCGTGTCATTATCTTGTACCCCAAGTGTCAGCGTGTCATTGTCCTGTACCCCAAGTGTCAGTGTCATTATCCTGTACCCCAAGTGTCAGCGTGTCATTATCCTGTACCCCAAGTTTCAGCGTGTCATTATCCTGTACCCCAAGTGTCTGTGGTCGTCATGATTGGTTAAGCGCTGATAATAAAAGTAGAATGTATTTTGTTTCCTCCACATTTTCTGCGCTGTTATTGTGATGGGGGAAGGAGCGATTATACCGGGGACGGGGTTCACATTGGAGCGAGGAGAAAGGGTTAATGACGGCTCCGGGGTCTTTATTCAGAATCTTCAGGATTTTTCCTTCTTATTTCATTTCTCTTGATAATTCTCCAGTTTATTCCGCCGCGCTGCGCACAGATCAGTCACATCCGGCCCCGTCCCCTGGGGGGCGCACCATCTTAATCTCAGGTGTGAAGGGGGCTGCAGAGTCGGAGTCATAATGGGGCTTCATCTATGGGGGGCCAGTACTAAACATGCGCAGCCCGGGTCAATGACTATTATATCATATTATATACGGGGTGGTGTCACATGACCTTGTCTCACGCACATTAGGGACAATTTCAACAAAATCTTTTTTTTACCTGCAAATGGCGTCATTTAGTGACAAATAATAAACACCTTCTAAACCCACGCCGTTTCAGCGCTGCCCGTCCGCGGCTGGTATCTATTTACATTGGCTGAACCTGTGACGTTCCCTGTCAGCATGTGACCACTCCAGCCAATCATTGGCCGCAGCGGAAACCTCTGCTAGTACGGCACGTCACCGCTCCGGCCAATGTGAACATAGATCAGAGGGAGACAGGGGCGTAAGTTAAGGGGGTTCACCTGGACCATGGAACCTGACAGGGCCCGGAGGGTCCCCAGCCCCATAAGTACGTCACTATTAGAAATGACGGGTGATTGTTGGGGGGTCCTGTTTTGGATTTTGCATTGGGGCCCAGGTTCTTCTAGTTACGCCACTGGTGGGAGAACGGGGCGGCAGCGCTGGAGCAGCAGGCGATTCGAATGTCAGTGATTTTTACTAAATGGCGCCATTTGCGGGTAAAAGTAGAATTTTTATCAATCCCGGGTCACCCCTGTAATGTGTATTTTTTCTGCAAACTCAACAAACTCCAGATAAAAATTCTGCCACCGCTGAGCCGCCATGTCTTACGTTTCTGTTTTATTCCTATCACCATGGCAGAAATAAAAAAAATCATATCATAAATGTATGCGTCGCGTATAAATCGTACTACCGCGCTGCGTAACATGATGAATAGTATCCGGGATCTACAGAACTGAAGCTTCATCACTGCGTAATAAAAGGTTCTGCAACTTTCTGACACACTTTGTGTTCCAATTCCTTATGATTTTCATGATCTGTTTGCTGTCAGTGAATGGGAACAATCTGGATTACATCAAGGACCGGTCCTGACCTAATACTTCTCACAGCTGAGGGTTTGTTACAATTGTATCCAGTCTAGACAATCATCTGTGTACTGAACGGCCTGGACTCCAGACTGATACATTGTAACAAACTATCGGGATAGGAGAGATTTGTGCTGCTGATGTGTTTAGATCACAGAGGATGGTCTAGACTGGATACAATTGTAACAAACTCTCAGCTGTGAGAAGTATTAGGTCAGGACGGGTTTTCCGTATTTGGATGTGAACAAGAATATTCATATTTATTGAAAGTAAGCAGAGATCTTGAAAATGGTGAGGAATTGAGACACAAAGTATATTAGAAAGTTGCAGAACTTTTCATTATGCAATGATTCGGCTTTATTCACATAAGACTGGACACCGGCCCTTTAATTATTATTGTTATTACTATTTCTACAAACTTCATTTTACGACTTTTTCCATTTCAAACAAATTATTTTGACAAATGTCGCTTTGATCTCTTGGTTCCGTAACGTGTATATTAAGGGGTTAAGGAAGGGGGTGACGACCGTGTACATTAACGAGAGAACCTTTAAGGCGATCACAGAGCGTCCAGACGCCGGCACCAAATATATAGCAATAAGCGACAGGTAGAATATGGAGACGACCGTGAGATGGGCGCTGCAGGTAGAGAACGCTTTCTGCCGTCCCGTCACTGTCGGGATCTTCATGATGACGGCCGCTATACAGACGTAGCTGGCAATGATGGCGACGAAGGGCAACAGGGTCACCGGAGCCGTCAGGATGAAGTCAATGGACCGTAATAGTCGGGTGTCCGAGCAGGAAAGCTTCAGGATGGGCACAAAGTCACAGAAGAAATGGTCAATGACGTTCTCACCACAGAAGTTCAGTTTAGACATCAAAACGGCAACGACCAAAGTGATGGCGAAACTCAACCCCCAAGAGCCGACCACCAGGTGATGCCGCAGCCTCGTGCCCATGATGGGTATATAAGACAGAGGGTGACAGATCGCCAAGTATCGATCATAAGACATGACCGTCAGGAGGAGACATTCAGTGCCCGTGGAAGCCCCAAAGAGCTGGAACTGGGCGATGCAGTCAGGGAATGGCACGGCTCTGCCGCCCTTCAGGATGATGTGGAGGAGATTGGGCACAATGCCGGTGGTGAGGAGCAAGTCACACAGAGACAGGTGGCAGAGGAAGAAGTACATGGGAGTCTGGAGGAGGTGACTGGCGGACACCAGAAATATAATCATGACGTTCCCCATCAGACACAAGACATAAACCAACAAACACAAGAAGAACAGAGGGATCCGGAGGCCGTGGAGACTCCCGAAGCCGAGGAGGAAGAATTCCAGGACGACGGTGCGGTTCCTCTTCATCCCGGAGTCCTCACACCTGAAACGTCAGCACTTACTCAAAATGTGAATCCTATACCTGAGGTCCGTGCGGTTTTCTAGCACGCGGCGTGCGGGCGGCTGAGTGGCGTTACGCTCGGATGATGGCGTCCCGGTTTTCTATCTTGTCCGTATCACGCGCTCATCGCTAAAAAGTAAAACATTCAGATGATCAGCCGTAGAGTCGCCGGACCCCGTGTGCAATGAACGGAGGGTCAACGCAACGTTTAAAGACCATTTTCTGCTTTACATTTACAGTCTATGAGAATGGTAGATTAACACTTTGGTTTCCATCATTTGTGAGTCATGGGCTTGTTGCCCCCCACCTTGCAGGAGAGAGGGGTTAGGGGACCCTCCGCCGGGTTTTCTCACTACCTTCATTGCTAACTGCAAATTCACATCATCCATGGAAATAGGTCAGCAGCCCACCGTGCCTGGGACCCCCCGCCCCTCCCCCCATGGGCTGCCTCTATGATATGGACACCATTGTCTGGGCTGCTCTCTTGGATTCGATATACTTTTGGCTTGGTTCTCAGCGCACAGTGGTTGTTGATGATGGGGGTTGTTATACTGGTACATTCTGCCCTGACATCCGGTAAATCAGCCCCATGGACATAAATTATTGGGCCAACAAAGAATATTTACGCCGATTTTACGTTGAGTGTTGACTTGACTGTTACTAAGGCCTCATTCACACGAACATCTGTGAAATCGGGTCCAACACGGATGCAAATCGGCCATAAAAAAAGGACATTTTTCATGGCCGGTTTGACACCCTTTCGTCTGAATAAGGCCTAAAACTGAAGAGAGAAGGGGGGCGGGGGGATCGAGCTCATATTAGCCCCATACCATGGGTGGTGTGGACATGTACATGGTTCCCCCTCTCCAAAGGCAGCTTTAGGAAAACACAGAGCCAGGAACCATCCAGTCCCATCATCCTTCTCTCTTACATGACAAGTTGAGGTGGATAACAAGCAATGGTGGAGCGTGGGGACAGGAACCAGTGCCACAAAGGAGGAGGGACCTACCCCAAGTGTCAGTGTGTTGGACTCCCTATACATGCAGCCTGTTCTGTTGAGGTCAATGCCGCCACCGCCTATAGCTAGAACAGGTCCTTGCTGGTATCTTAGATGTTATATGAGATCTGTGCTTGGAAGGATCTGACTCTCTCTCTCTGTTGAGTCCTGCTAGGGAGGTGCCGTTCAGTGTTATCATGGGGCCCACACATTGACCTTGCACAGGTGCCTTCTGCTGCCTGTATCCACCCCGGCATGAAGCAGATTTATCAGAAATTATGCCAGGTCTTTGGAAAATCTGTGATTATTTTGAGCATCGTCTGCAGCAAGTTATATAAATTCATAGATACAAAGGTTGAAAAAAGACCCCGGTCCAGCAACTTCAACCTTTCTCAATCAATTACCCATCATTCATTGCTCGATTAATTATAACCCTCAAAGCCATTCGTCTATAAATAATCATCCCGCCCTTTTTTAATGCTGACATAGTATCTGCCATCACTACCTCTTGGGGTAGGACATTCCATAGTTTGACTACTCTAACTGTAAAGAACCCTTTCCTATGTTGATGTCTGAAACTTCTTTCTTCCACATGCAGTGAATGTCCTCTGGTCCATGGAAAGAACAGATCATGTTCTAGTTCTCTGTATTGACCACACATATATTTATACATGTTAATAAGATCGCCCCTAAGGCCTCATGCACACGACCGTAAAAACTCCCGTTATTACGGGTCGTAATTACGACCCGAAATAACGGGTCCATAGACTTCTATTGGCCACGGGTACCTTCCCGTTTTCTTACAGGAAGGTGCCCGTGCCGTTGAAAAAGATAGAACATGTCCTATTTTATTTTACGGGCCATGCTACTATACTTTATAATTGGAGCACGGCCCGGAAAAAACGTCCGGCTGCCCGTGGCTGGCCGTGCCCGGCCATGCCCGTAATTACGAGTTGTAATTACGGGCACGGTCGTGTGCATGAGGCCTAAGACGTCTTTTTTCCAAGCTGAACAAGCCCAATTTCTCTCGCCTTTCATTGTAAGCGACACCTCCATCACATGTAATAATCTAGTCGCCCGCCTTTGAACCCTCTCCAGTTCTCCTGTGTCCGTTTTACAATGTGGAGCCCGAAACTGAATTCCATAGTCAAGATGTGGCCTTGCAAGGGATTTATAGAGGGGTGATATTACACTTAGGGTATGTTCACACGCTTAGCAAAAAACGTCTGAAAATACGGAGCCGTTTTCAGGCGAAAACAGCTCCTGATTTTCAGACGTTTTTGAAAGTACTCGCGTTTTTCGTGGTGTATTTTACGGACGGTATTAGAGCTGTTTTTCAATGGAGTCAATGAAAAACGGCTCAAAAAATGTCCCAAGAAGTGACATGCACTTCTTTTTCGCGACGTAATTTGACAGCGACGTGTAAAATGACACCTCGTGGGAACAGAACATCGTAAAACCTATTGCAAGCAATGGGCAGATGTTTGTAGGCGTAATGGAGCCGTTTTTTCAGGCGTAATTCGAGGCGTAAAATGCCCGAATTACGTCTGAAAACACTGCATGTGAACATTCCCTTAAAGAGGGGTAATATTACATTATAAAGAGGTGATATTAGATTTTGTGGTGGCCGCAGACCGTTGGGATTACTCACCCCCCGACGGCCTCAGCCTTGGATCAGTGAACGGTGGCCCACATCTCCTCGGGAGACGCCAGTGCTCACTTCAGCTTCACTCTGCAGTGTCCTGTAGGGTGCACGCGCACATTCGTGCCCGGCCTAAAAGGGCCAGCGTGCGCACCTGAATAGTGTGTCAAATTAGCCATTGATCACGCTGGACTATAAGAAGGGCCCTGCCCCTACCTTCATTGCCTGAGTGTTGTTGTGTTTACCCATGTTAGTCTTTGCAAATGGTCCCTTAGTGTTTTCAAGTTCCCAGTGTTCCCGTTCCTGCTACCAGTATCCTGTATCCCGTGTTCCCATGTTCCTGTGCCGTAAAGAGTTGGAGTCATGTTGTGCTGTATATTACGCCTGCAGTATCACACCACACCAGGTGTCTGCCTGCTTCCAATGTCCCATTCGAGCCTGCCATCGCTACTGTCTGATTTACCACAGGTACCCTTATTCGAACTGTAGACATTTACTTGGCATCCTGTTGGCCAGCTGCTATCCCGCTATACCCATCGTGACACATTTATAGAGGGGTGATATTATATTATAGAGGAGGTGATATTACATTATAGACGGGGTGATATTATATTATAGAGGAGGTGATATTACATTATAGAAGAGGTGATATTACATTATAGAGGAGGTGATATTACATTATAGAGGAGGTGATATTACATTATAGAGGAGGTGATATTACATTATAGAGGAGGTGATATTACATTATAGAGGGGGTGATATTACATTATAGAGGAGGTGATATTACATTATAGAGGGGGTGATATTACATTATAGAGGAGGTGATATTACATTATAGAGGAGGTGATATTACATTATAGAGGAGGTGATATTACATTATAGAGGGGGTGATATTACATTATAGAGGAGGTGATATTACATTATAGAGGAGGTGATATTACATTATAGAGGAGGTGATATTACATTATAGAGGAGGTGATATTACATTATAGAGGAGGTGATATTACATTATAGAGGAGGTGATGTTACATTATAGAGGAGGTGATATTACATTATAGAGGAGGTGATATTACATTATAGAGGAGGGGATATTACATTATAGAGGAGGTGATATTACATTATAGAGGAGGTGATATTAAATTATAGAGGAGGAGATATTACATTATAGAGGAGGTGATATTACATTATAGAGGGGGTGATGTTACATTATAGAGGAGGTGATATTACATTATAGAGGAGGTGATATTACATTATAGAGGAGGGGATATTACATTATAGAGGAGGTGATATTACATTATAGAGGAGGTGATATTAAATTATAGAGGAGGAGATATTACATTATAGAGGAGGTGATATTACATTATAGAGGAGGTGATATTACATTATAGAGGAGGTGATATTACATTATAGAGGGGGTGATATTACATTATAGAGGGGGTGATATTACATTATAGAGGAGGTGATATTACATTATAGAGGAGGTGATATTACATTATAGAGGAGGTGATATTACATTATAGACGGGGTGATATTATATTATAGAGGAGGTGATATTACATTATACAGGAGGTGATATTACATTATAGACGGGGTGATATTATATTATAGAGGAGGTGATATTACATTATAGAGGGGGTGATATTACATTATAGAGGAGGTGATATTACATTATAGAGGAGGTGATATTACATTATAGAGGAGGTGATATTATATTATAGAGGAGGTGATATTACATTATAGAGGAGGTGATATTACATTATAGAGGAGGTGATATTATATTATAGAGGAGGTGATATTACATTATAGAGGAGGTGATATTACATTATAGAGGGGGTGATATTATAGAGGGGGTGATATTATATTATAGAGGAGGTGATATTACATTATACAGGAGGTGATATTACATTATAGAAGGGGTGATATTACATTATAGAGGAGGTGATGTTACATTATAGAGGAGGTGATGTTACATTATAGAGGAGGTGATGTTACATTATAGAGGGGGTGATATTACATTATAGAGGAGGTGATATTACATTATAGAGGAGGTGATATTACATTATAGAGGGGGTGATATTACATTATAGAGGAGGCGATATTACATTATAGAGGGGGTGATATTACATTATAGAGGAGGTGATATTATATTATAGAGGAGGTGATATTACATTATAGAGGAGGAGATATTACATTATAGAGGGGGTGATATTACATTATAGAGGAGGTGATATTACATTATAGAGGAGGTGATATTACATTATAGAGGGGGTGATATTACATTATAGAGGAGGTGCTGTTACATTATAGAGGAGGTGATATTACATTATAGAGGGGGTGATATTACATTATAGAGGAGGTGATGTTACATTATAGAGGAGGTGATATTACATTATAGAGGAGGTGATATTACATTATAGAGGAGGTGATATTACATTATAGAGGGGGTGATATTACATTATAGAGGGGGTGATATTACATTATAGAGGAGGTGATGTTACATTATAGAGGAGGTGATATTACATTATAGAGGAGGTGATATTACATTAGAGGAGGTGATATTACATTATAGAGGAGGAGATATTACATTATAGAGGAGGTGATATTACATTATACAGGAGGTGATATTACATTATAGAGGAGGTGATATTACATTATAGAGGAGGTGATGTTACATTATAGAGGAGGTGATGTTACATTATAGAGGGGGTGATGTTACATTATAGAGGAGGTGATGTTACATTATAGAGGAGGAGATATTACATTATAGAGGAGGTGATGTTACATTATAGAGGAGGTGATATTACATTATAGAGGAGGTGATATTACATTATAGAGGAGGTGATATTACATTATAGAGGAGGTGATATTACATTATAGAGGAGGTGATGTTACATTATAGAGGAGGTGATATTACATTATAGAGGAGGTGATATTACATTATAGAGGAGGTGATATTACATTATAGAGGAGGTGATATTACATTATAGAGGAGGTGATATTACATTATAGAGGAGGTGATATTACATTATAGAGGAGGTGATATTACATTATAGAGGAGGTGATATTACATTATAGAGGAGGTGATATGACATTATAGAGGAGGTGATATTACATTATAGAGGAGGTGATATTACATTATAGAGGGGGTGATATTACATTATAGAGGAGGTGATATTACATTATAGAGGAGGTGATCTTACATTATAGAGGAGGTGATATTACATTATAGAGGAGGTGATATTACATTATAGAGGAGGTGATATTACATTATAGAGGGGGTGATGTTACATTATAGAGGAGGTGATATTACATTATAGAGGGGGTGATATTACATTATAGAGGAGGTGATATTACATTATAGAGGAGGTGATATTACATTATAGAGGAGGTGATATTACATTATAGAGGGGGTGATGTTACATTATAGAGGAGGTGATATTACATTATAGAGGAGGTGATGTTACATTATAGAGGAGGTGATATTACATTATACAGGAGGTGATATTACATTATAGAGGAGGAGATATTACATTATAGAGGGGGTGATATTACATTATAGAGGGTGATATTACATTATAGAGGAGGTGATATTACATTATAGAGGAGGTGATATTACATTATAGAGGGGGTAATGTTACATTATAGAGGAGGTGATATTACATTATAGAGGAGGAGATATTACATTATACAGGAGGTGATATTACATTATAGAGGAGGTGATATTACATTATAGAGGAGGTGATATTACATTATAGAGGAGGTGATATTACATTATAGAGGGGGTGATATTACATTATAGAGGAGGTGATATTACATTATAGAGGAGGTGATATTACATTATAGAGGGGGTGATATTACATTATAGAGGAGGTGATATTACATTATAGAGGAGGTGATATTACATTATAGAGGAGGTGATATTATATTATAGAGGAGGTGATATTACATTATAGAGGAGGTGATATTACATTATAGAGGAGGTGATATTACATTATAGAGGAGGTGATATTACATTATAGAGGAGGTGATATTACATTATAGAGGAGGTGATGGTACATTATAGAGGGGGTGATATTACATTATAGAGGAGGTGATATTACATTATAGAGGAGGTGATATTACATTATAGAGGAGGAGATATTACATTATAGAGGAGGTGATATTACATTATAGAGGGGGTGATATTACATTATAGAGGGGTGATATTACATTATAGAGGAGGTGATATTACATTATAGAGGAGGTGATATTACATTATAGAGGAGGTGATATTACATTATAGAGGAGGTGATATTACATTATAGAGGAGGTGATATTACATTATAGAGGAGGTGATATTACATTATAGAGGAGGTGATATTACATTATAGAGGAGGTGATATTACATTATAGAGGGGGTGATATTACATTATAGAGGGGGTGATATTGCATTATAGAGGAGGTGATGTTACATTATAGAGGAGGTGATATTACATTATAGAGGAGGTGATATTACATTATAGAGGAGGTGATGTTACATTATAGAGGAGGTGATATTACATTATAGAGGAGGTGATATTACATTATAGAGGAGGTGATATTACATTATAGAGGGGGTGATATTACATTATAGAGGAGGTGATATTACATTATAGAGGAGGCGATATTACATTATAGAGGAGGTGATATTACATTATAGAGGAGGTGATATTACATTATAGAGGAGGTGATATTACATTATAGAGGGGGTGATATTACATTATAGAGGGGGTGATGTTACATTATAGAGGAGGTGATGTTACATTATAGAGGGGGTGATATTACATTATAGAGGGGGTGATATTACATTATAGAGGGGGTGATATTACATTATAGAGGAGGTGATATTACATTATAGAGGAGGTGATATTACATTATAGAGGAGGTGATATTACATTATAGAGGGGGTGATATTACATTATAGAGGAGGTGATATTACATTATAGAGGAGGTGATATTACATTATAGAGGAGGTGATGTTACATTATAGAGGGGGTGATATTACATTATAGAGGAGGTGCTGTTACATTATAGAGGAGGTGATATTACATTATAGAGGGGGTGATATTACATTATAGAGGAGGTGATGTTACATTATAGAGGAGGTGATATTACATTATAGAGGAGGTGATATTACATTATAGAGGAGGTGATATTACATTATAGAGGGGGTGATATTACATTATAGAGGGGGTGATATTACATTATAGAGGAGGTGATGTTACATTATAGAGGAGGTGATATTACATTATAGAGGAGGTGATATTACATTAGAGGAGGTGATATTACATTATAGAGGAGGAGATATTACATTATAGAGGAGGTGATATTACATTATACAGGAGGTGATATTACATTATAGAGGAGGTGATATTACATTATAGAGGAGGTGATATTACACTTATAGAGGAGGTGATATTACATTATAGAGGAGGTGATGTTACATTATAGAGGAGGTGATGTTACATTATAGAGGGGGTGATGTTACATTATAGAGGAGGTGATGTTACATTATAGAGGAGGAGATATTACATTATAGAGGAGGTGATGTTACATTATAGAGGAGGTGATATTACATTATAGAGGAGGTGATATTACATTATAGAGGAGGTGATATTACATTATAGAGGAGGTGATATTACATTATAGAGGAGGTGATGTTACATTATAGAGGAGGTGATATTACATTATAGAGGAGGTGATATTACATTATAGAGGAGGTGATATTACATTATAGAGGAGGTGATATTACATTATAGAGGAGGTGATATTACATTATAGAGGAGGTGATATTACATTATAGAGGAGGTGATATTACATTATAGAGGAGGTGATATTACATTATAGAGGAGGTGATATTACATTATAGAGGGGGTGATATTACATTATAGAGGAGGTGCTGTTACATTATAGAGGAGGTGATATTACATTATAGAGGGGGTGATATTACATTATAGAGGAGGTGATGTTACATTATAGAGGAGGTGATATTACATTATAGAGGAGGTGATATTACATTATAGAGGGGGTGATATTACATTATAGAGGAGGTGCTGTTACATTATAGAGGAGGTGATATTACATTATAGAGGGGGTGATATTACATTATAGAGGAGGTGATGTTACATTATAGAGGAGGTGATATTACATTATAGAGGAGGTGATATTACATTATAGAGGAGGTGATATTACATTATAGAGGGGGTGATATTACATTATAGAGGGGGTGATATTACATTATAGAGGAGGTGATGTTACATTATAGAGGAGGTGATATTACATTATAGAGGAGGTGATATTACATTATAGAGGAGGTGCTGTTACATTATAGAGGAGGTGATATTACATTATAGAGGGGGTGATATTACATTATAGAGGAGGTGATGTTACATTATAGAGGAGGTGATATTACATTATAGAGGGGGTGATATTACATTATAGAGGAGGTGATGTTACATTATAGAGGAGGTGATATTACATTATAGAGGAGGTGATATTACATTATAGAGGAGGTGATGTTACATTATAGAGGAGGTGATATTACATTATAGAGGAGGTGATATTACATTATAGAGGAGGTGCTGTTACATTATAGAGGAGGTGATATTACATTATAGAGGGGGTGATATTACATTATAGAGGAGGTGATGTTACATTATAGAGGAGGTGATATTACATTATAGAGGAGGTGATATTACATTATAGAGGGGGTGATATTACATTATAGAGGAGGTGATGTTACATTATAGAGGAGGTGATATTACATTATAGAGGGGGTGATATTACATTATAGAGGGGGTGATATTACATTATAGAGGAGGTGCTGTTACATTATAGAGGAGGTGATATTACATTATAGAGGGGGTGATATTACATTATAGAGGAGGTGATGTTACATTATAGAGGAGGTGATATTACATTATAGAGGAGGTGATATTACATTATAGAGGAGGTGATATTACATTATAGAGGGGGTGATATTACATTATAGAGGAGGTGATATTACATTATAGAGGAGGTGATATTACATTATAGAGGAGGTGATGTTACATTATAGAGGGGGTGATATTACATTATAGAGGAGGTGATATTACATTATAGAGGAGGAGATATTACATTATAGAGGAGGTGATATTACATTATAGAGGAGGTGATGTTACATTATAGAGGGGGTGATATTACATTATAGAGGAGGTGATATTACATTATAGAGGAGGTGATATTACATTATAGAGGGGGTGATATTACATTATAGAGGAGGGGATATTACATTATAGAGGAGGGGATATTACATTATAGAGGAGGTGATATTACATTATAGAGGAGGTGATATTACATTATAGAGGAGGGGATATTACATTATAGAGGAGGTGATATTACATTATAGAGGAGGTGATATTAAATTATAGAGGAGGAGATATTACATTATAGAGGAGGTGATATTACATTATAGAGGGGGTGATGTTACATTATAGAGGAGGTGATATTACATTATAGAGGAGGTGATATTACATTATAGAGGAGGGGATATTACATTATAGAGGAGGTGATATTACATTATAGAGGAGGTGATATTAAATTATAGAGGAGGAGATATTACATTATAGAGGAGGTGATATTACATTATAGAGGGGGTGATATTACATTATAGAGGGGGTGATATTACATTATAGAGGAGGTGATATTACATTATAGAGGAGGTGATATTACATTATAGAGGAGGTGATATTACATTATAGACGGGGTGATATTATATTATAGAGGAGGTGATATTACATTATACAGGAGGTGATATTACATTATAGACGGGGTGATATTATATTATAGAGGAGGTGATATTACATTATAGAGGGGGTGATATTACATTATAGAGGAGGTGATATTACATTATAGAGGAGGTGATATTACATTATAGAGGAGGTGATATTATATTATAGAGGAGGTGATATTACATTATAGAGGAGGTGATATTACATTATAGAGGAGGTGATATTATATTATAGAGGAGGTGATATTACATTATAGAGGAGGTGATATTACATTATAGAGGGGGTGATATTATAGAGGGGGTGATATTATATTATAGAGGAGGTGATATTACATTATACAGGAGGTGATATTACATTATAGAAGGGGTGATATTACATTATAGAGGAGGTGATGTTACATTATAGAGGAGGTGATGTTACATTATAGAGGAGGTGATGTTACATTATAGAGGGGGTGATATTACATTATAGAGGAGGTGATATTACATTATAGAGGGGGTGATATTACATTATAGAGGAGGTGATATTACATTATAGAGGAGGTGATATTACATTATAGAGGGGGTGATATTACATTATAGAGGAGGTGCTGTTACATTATAGAGGAGGTGATATTACATTATAGAGGGGGTGATATTACATTATAGAGGAGGTGATGTTACATTATAGAGGAGGTGATATTACATTATAGAGGAGGTGATATTACATTATAGAGGAGGTGATATTACATTATAGAGGGGGTGATATTACATTATAGAGGGGGTGATATTACATTATAGAGGAGGTGATGTTACATTATAGAGGAGGTGATATTACATTATAGAGGAGGTGATATTACATTAGAGGAGGTGATATTACATTATAGAGGAGGAGATATTACATTATAGAGGAGGTGATATTACATTATACAGGAGGTGATATTACATTATAGAGGAGGTGATATTACATTATAGAGGAGGTGATATTACACTTATAGAGGAGGTGATATTACATTATAGAGGAGGTGATGTTACATTATAGAGGAGGTGATGTTACATTATAGAGGGGGTGATGTTACATTATAGAGGAGGTGATGTTACATTATAGAGGAGGAGATATTACATTATAGAGGAGGTGATGTTACATTATAGAGGAGGTGATATTACATTATAGAGGAGGTGATATTACATTATAGAGGAGGTGATATTACATTATAGAGGAGGTGATATTACATTATAGAGGAGGTGATGTTACATTATAGAGGAGGTGATATTACATTATAGAGGAGGTGATATTACATTATAGAGGAGGTGATATTACATTATAGAGGAGGTGATATTACATTATAGAGGAGGTGATATTACATTATAGAGGAGGTGATATTACATTATAGAGGAGGTGATATTACATTATAGAGGAGGTGATATTACATTATAGAGGAGGTGATATGACATTATAGAGGAGGTGATATTACATTATAGAGGAGGTGATATTACATTATAGAGGGGGTGATATTACATTATAGAGGAGGTGATATTACATTATAGAGGAGGTGATATTACATTATAGAGGAGGTGATATTACATTATAGAGGAGGTGATATTACATTATAGAGGAGGTGATATTACATTATAGAGGGGGTGATGTTACATTATAGAGGAGGTGATATTACATTATAGAGGGGGTGATATTACATTATAGAGGAGGTGATATTACATTATAGAGGAGGTGATATTACATTATAGAGGAGGTGATATTACATTATAGAGGGGGTGATGTTACATTATAGAGGAGGTGATATTACATTATAGAGGAGGTGATGTTACATTATAGAGGAGGTGATATTACATTATACAGGAGGTGATATTACATTATAGAGGAGGAGATATTACATTATAGAGGGGGTGATATTACATTATAGAGGGTGATATTACATTATAGAGGAGGTGATATTACATTATAGAGGAGGTGATATTACATTATAGAGGGGGTAATGTTACATTATAGAGGAGGTGATATTACATTATAGAGGAGGAGATATTACATTATACAGGAGGTGATATTACATTATAGAGGAGGTGATATTACATTATAGAGGAGGTGATATTACATTATAGAGGAGGTGATATTACATTATAGAGGGGGTGATATTACATTATAGAGGAGGTGATATTACATTATAGAGGAGGTGATATTACATTATAGAGGGGGTGATATTACATTATAGAGGAGGTGATATTACATTATAGAGGAGGTGATATTACATTATAGAGGAGGTGATATTATATTATAGAGGAGGTGATATTACATTATAGAGGAGGTGATATTACATTATAGAGGAGGTGATATTACATTATAGAGGAGGTGATATTACATTATAGAGGAGGTGATATTACATTATAGAGGAGGTGATGGTACATTATAGAGGGGGTGATATTACATTATAGAGGAGGTGATATTACATTATAGAGGAGGTGATATTACATTATAGAGGAGGAGATATTACATTATAGAGGAGGTGATATTACATTATAGAGGGGGTGATATTACATTATAGAGGGGTGATATTACATTATAGAGGAGGTGATATTACATTATAGAGGAGGTGATATTACATTATAGAGGAGGTGATATTACATTATAGAGGAGGTGATATTACATTATAGAGGAGGTGATATTACATTATAGAGGAGGTGATATTACATTATAGAGGAGGTGATATTACATTATAGAGGAGGTGATATTACATTATAGAGGGGGTGATATTACATTATAGAGGGGGTGATATTGCATTATAGAGGAGGTGATGTTACATTATAGAGGAGGTGATATTACATTATAGAGGAGGTGATATTACATTATAGAGGAGGTGATGTTACATTATAGAGGAGGTGATATTACATTATAGAGGAGGTGATATTACATTATAGAGGAGGTGATATTACATTATAGAGGGGGTGATATTACATTATAGAGGAGGTGATATTACATTATAGAGGAGGCGATATTACATTATAGAGGAGGTGATATTACATTATAGAGGAGGTGATATTACATTATAGAGGAGGTGATATTACATTATAGAGGGGGTGATATTACATTATAGAGGGGGTGATGTTACATTATAGAGGAGGTGATGTTACATTATAGAGGGGGTGATATTACATTATAGAGGGGGTGATATTACATTATAGAGGGGGTGATATTACATTATAGAGGAGGTGATATTACATTATAGAGGAGGTGATATTACATTATAGAGGAGGTGATATTACATTATAGAGGGGGTGATATTACATTATAGAGGAGGTGATATTACATTATAGAGGAGGTGATATTACATTATAGAGGAGGTGATGTTACATTATAGAGGGGGTGATATTACATTATAGAGGGGGTGATATTACATTATAGAGGAGGTGATATTACATTATAGAGGAGGTGATATTACATTATAGAGGAGGAGATATTACATTATAGAGGAGGTGATATTACATTATAGAGGAGGTGATATTACATTATAGAGGAGGTGATATTACATTATAGAGGGGGTGATATTACATTATAGAGGAGGTGATGTTACATTATAGAGGAGGTGATATTACATTATAGAGGAGGTGATATTACATTATAGAGGAGGTGATATTACATTATAGAGGGGGTGATATTACATTATAGAGGAGGTGATATTACATTATAGAGGAGGCGATATTACATTATAGAGGAGGTGATATTACATTATAGAGGAGGTGATATTACATTATAGAGGAGGTGATATTACATTATAGAGGGGGTGATATTACATTATAGAGGGGGTGATGTTACATTATAGAGGAGGTGATGTTACATTATAGAGGGGGTGATATTACATTATAGAGGGGGTGATATTACATTATAGAGGGGGTGATATTACATTATAGAGGAGGTGATGTTACATTATAGAGGAGGTGATATTACATTATAGAGGAGGTGATATTACATTATAGAGGAGGTGATATTACATTATACAGGAGGTGATATTACATTATAGAGGAGGTGATATTACATTATAGAGGAGGTGATATTACATTATAGAGGGGGTGATATTACATTATAGAGGGGGTGATGTTACATTATAGAGGAGGTGATGTTACATTATAGAGGGGGTGATATTACATTATAGAGGGGGTGATATTACATTATAGAGGGGGTGATATTACATTATAGAGGAGGTGATGTTACATTATAGAGGAGGTGATATTACATTATAGAGGAGGTGATATTACATTATAGAGGAGGTGATATTACATTATAGAGGAGGTGATATTACATTATAGAGGGGGTGATGTTACATTATAGAGGAGGTGATGTTACATTATAGAGGAGGTGATATTACATTATAGAGGGGGTGATATTACATTATAGAGGAGGTGATGTTACATTATAGAGGAGGTGATATTACATTATAGAGGAGGTGATATTACATTATAGAGGAGGTGATATTACACTTATAGAGGAGGTGATATTACATTATAGAGGAGGTGATATTACATTATAGAGGAGGTGATATTACATTATAGAGGGGGTGATGTTACATTATAGAGGAGGTGATATTACATTATAGAGGAGGTGATGTTACATTATAGAGGAGGTGATATTACATTATACAGGAGGTGATATTACATTATAGAGGAGGAGATATTACATTATAGAGGGGGTGATATTACATTATAGAGGAGGTGATATTACATTATAGAGGGGGTGATGTTACATTATAGAGGAGGTGATATTACATTATAGAGGAGGAGATATTACATTATAGAGGAGGTGATATTACATTATAGAGGAGGTGATATTACATTATAGAGGAGGGGATATTACATTATAGAGGGGTGATATTACATTATAGAGGAGGTGATATTACATTATAGAGGGGGTGATATTACATTATAGAGGAGGAGATATTACATTATAGAGGAGGTGATATTACATTATAGAGGAGGAGATATTACATTATAGAGGAGGTGATATTACATTATAGAGGAGGTGATATTACATTATAGAGGAGGTGATATTACATTATAGAGGAGGTGATATTACATTATAGAGGAGGTGATATTACATTATAGAGGAGGAGATATTACATTATAGAGGAGGTGATATTACATTATAGAGGGGGTGATATTACATTATAGAGGGGTGATATTACATTATAGAGGAGGTGATATTACATTATAGAGGAGGTGATATTACATTATAGAGGAGGTGATATTACATTATAGAGGAGGTGATATTACATTATAGAGGAGGTGATATTACATTATAGAGGAGGTGATGTTACATTATAGAGGAGGTGATATTACATTATAGAGGAGGTGATATTACATTATAGAGGGGGTGATATTACATTATAGAGGAGGTGATATTACATTATAGAGGGGGTGATATTACATTATAGAGGAGGTGATATTACATTATAGAGGGGGTGATATTACATTATAGAGGAGGTGATATTACATTATAGAGGAGGTGATATTACATTATAGAGGGGGTGATATTACATTATAGAGGAGGTGATATTACATTATAGAGGGGGTGATGTTACATTATAGAGGAGGTGATATTACATTATAGAGGAGGTGATATTACATTATACAGGAGGTGATATTACATTATAGAGGAGGAGATATTACATTATAGAGGGGGTGATATTACATTATAGAGGAGGGGATATTACATTATAGAGGAGGGGATATTACATTATAGAGGAGGGGATATTACATTATAGAGGAGGTGATATTACATTATAGAGGGGGTGATGTTACATTATAGAGGAGGTGATATTACATTATAGAGGAGGTGATATTACATTATAGAGGAGGTGATATTACATTATAGAGGAGGTGATATTACATTATAGAGGAGGTGATGTTACATTATAGAGGAGGTGATGTTACATTATAGAGGAGGTGATGTTACATTATAGAGGAGGTGATATTACATTATAGAGGAGGTGATATTACATTATAGAGGGGGTGATATTACATTATAGAGGAGGTGATGTTACATTATAGAGGAGGTGATATTACATTATAGAGGAGGTGATATTACATTATAGAGGAGCTGATATTACATTATAGAGGGGGTGATATTACATTATAGAGAAGGTGATGTTACATTATAGAGGGGGAGATATTACATTATAGAGGAGGTGATATTACATTATAGAGGAGGTGATATTACATTATAGAGGAGCTGATATTACATTATAGAGGAGGTGATATTACATTATAGAGGAGGGGGTGATATTACATTATAGAGGAGGTGATATTACATTATAGAGGAGCTGATATTACATTATAGAGGAGGCGATATTACATTATAGAGGAGGTGATATTACATTATAGAGGAGGTGATATTACATTATAGAGGAGGTGATATTACATTATAGAGGAGGCGATATTACATTATAGAGGAGGTGATATTACATTATAGAGGAGGTGATATTACATTATAGAGGGGGTGATATTATAGAGGAGGTGATATTACATTATAGAGGAGGTGATATTACATTATAGAGGAGCTGATATTACATTATAGAGGAGGCGATATTACATTATAGAGGAGGTGATATTACATTATAGAGGAGGAGATATTACATTATAGAGGAGGTGATATTACATTATAGAGGGGGTGATATTACATTATAGAGGGGGTGATATTACATTATAGAGGAGGTGATATTACATTATAGAGGAGGTGATATTACATTATAGAGGGGGTGATATTATAGAGGAGGTGATATTACATTATAGAGGAGGTGATATTACATTATAGAGGAGCTGATATTACATTATAGAGGAGGCGATATTACATTATAGAGGAGGTGATATTACATTATAGAGGAGGAGATATTACATTATAGAGGAGGTGATATTACATTATAGAGGAGGTGATATTACATTATAGAGGGGGTGATATTACATTATAGAGGAGGTGATATTACATTATAGAGGAGGTGATATTACATTATAGAGGGGGTGATATTATAGAGGAGGTGATATTACATTATAGAGGAGGTGATATTACATTATAGAGGAGCTGATATTACATTATAGAGGAGGCGATATTACATTATAGAGGAGGTGATATTACATTATAGAGGAGGAGATATTACATTATAGAGGAGGTGATATTACATTATAGAGGAGGAGATATTACATTATAGAGGGGGTGATATTACATTATAGAGGGGGTGATATTACATTATAGAGGAGGCGATATTACATTATAGAGGGGGTGATATTACATTATAGAGGGGGTGATATTACATTATAGAGGAGGTGATATTACATTATAGAGGAGGAGATATTACATTATAGAGGGGGTGATATTACATTATAGAGGGGGTGATATTACATTATAGAGGAGGCGATATTACATTATAGAGGGGGTGATATTACATTATAGAGGAGGTGATATTACATTATAGAGGAGGTGATATTACATTATAGAGGAGGTGATATTACATTATACAGGAGGTGATATTACATTATAGAGGAGGTGATATTACATTATAGAGGAGGAGATATTACATTATAGAGGGGGTGATATTACATTATAGAGGGGGTGATATTACATTATAGAGGAGGCGATATTACATTATAGAGGGGGTGATATTACATTATAGAGGGGGTGATATTACATTATAGAGGAGGTGATATTACATTATAGAGGAGGTGATATTACATTATAGAGGAGGTGATATTACATTATACAGGAGGTGATATTACATTATAGAGGAGGTGATATTACATTATAGAGGGGGTGATATTACATTATAGAGGAGGAGATATTACATTATAGAGGAGGTGATATTACATTATAGAGGAGGAGATATTACATTATAGAGGGGGTGATATTACATTATAGAGGGGGTGATATTACATTATAGAGGAGGCGATATTACATTATAGAGGAGGTGATATTACATTATAGAGGAGGTGATATTACATTATAGAGGAGGTGATATTACATTATAGAGGGGGTGATATTACATTATAGAGGAGGTGATATTATATTACATTATAGAGGAAGTGATATTACATTATAGAGGAGGTGATATTACATTATAGAGGGGGTGATATTACATTATAGAGGAGGTGATATTACATTATAGAGGAGGTGATATTACATTATAGAGGAGGAGATATTACATTATAGAGGAGGTGATATTACATTATAGAGGAGGTGATATTACATTATAGAGGAGCTGATATTACATTATAGAGGAGGTGATATTACATTATAGAGGAGGTGATATTACATTATAGAGGAGGTGATATTACATTATAGAGGAGGTGATATTACATTATAGAGGAGGTGATATTACATTATAGAGGAGGTGATATTACATTATAGAGGAGGTGATATTACATTATAGAGGAGGTGATATTACATTATAGAGGAGGTGATATTACATTATAGAGGAGGAGATATTACATTATAGAGGAGGTGATATTACATTATAGAGGAGGTGATATTACATTATAGAGGAGGTGATATTACATTATAGAGGAGGAGATATTACATTATAGAGGAGGTGATATTACATTATAGAGGAGCTGATATTACATTATAGAGGAGGTGATATTACATTATAGAGGAGCTGATATTACATTATAGAGGAGGCGATATTACATTATAGAGGAGGTGATATTACATTATAGAGGAGGAGATATTACATTATAGAGGAGGTGATGTTACATTATAGAGGGGGTGATATTACATTATAGAGGAGGTGATATTATATTATAGAGGAGGTGATATTACATTATAGAGGAGGTGATATTACATTATAGAGGAGCTGATATTACATTATAAAGGAGGCGATATTACATTATAGAGGAGGTGATATTTCATTATAGAGGAGGTGATATTACATTATAGAGGAGGTGATATTATATTATAGAGGAGGTGATATTACATTATAGAGGAGGTGATATTACATTATAGAGGAGGAGATATTACATTATAGAGGAGGTGATGTTACATTATAGAGGAGGTGATATTACATTATAGAGGGGGTGATGTTACATTATAGAGGAGGTGATATTACATTATAGAGGAGGTGATATTACATTATACAGGAGGTGATATTACATTATAGAGGAGGTGATATTACATTATAGAGGAGGTGATATTATATTACATTATAGAGGAGGTGATATTACATTATAGAGGAGGTGATATTACATTATAGAGGAGGTGATATTACATTATAGAGGAGGTGATATTACATTATAGAGGAGGTGATATTACATTATAGAGGGGGTGATATTACATTATAGAGGAGGTGATATTACATTATAGAGGGGGTGATATTACATTATAGAGGAGGTGATATTACATTATAGAGGAGGTGATATTACATTATAGAGGAGGAGATATTACATTATAGAGGAGGTGATATTACATTATAGAGGAGGTGATATTATATTATAGAGGAGGTGATATTACATTATAGAGGAGGTGATATTACATTATAGAGGAGGTGATATTACATTATAGAGGAGGTGATATTACATTATAGAGGAGGTGATATTACATTATACAGGAGGTGATATTACATTATAGAGGAGGTGATATTACATTATAGAGGGGGTGATATTACATTATAGAGGAGGTGATATTACATTATAGAGGGGGTGATATTACATTATAGAGGGGGTGATATTACATTATAGAGGAGGAGATATTACATTATAGAGGAGGTGATATTACATTATAGAGGAGGTGATATTACATTATAGAGGAGGAGATATTACATTATAGAGGAGGTGATATTACATTATAGAGGAGGAGATATTACATTATAGAGGAGGTGATATTACATTATACAGGAGGTGATATTACATTATACAGGAGGTGATATTACATTATACAGGAGGTGATATTACATTTATAGAGGGGGTGATATTACATTATAGAGGAGGGGATATTACATTTACAAAGGGGCAATGTTACATTTATACAGAGGTATTGTAGTGACGGGGTAGGGAGACAGACAGGTGAGCCCTAATCTATCCGCCACTCAGTCCCTGCCTACTTGCACGGCCCGTCCTAGGTGACGGCGTAAAACTGGGCGAAGGTCCCTACGCTCAATAAGTGCATGACAGACCAACAGACGAGGGTACACAGAAGCTAAGCCTCCCAGCCTGAGTGGTAGCAGATCGAGTCACTCTAACAGACCTAGGCACAGATGCAGGCTGATTAACCATGGGCGTCGACAAAGAAGCTGTGTCAGGCAAATCCATTACAGGTATTATTATATTATAGAGGGGTAATATTACATTTGAATCACAGGTTTTTATCTTTCTTTTTGTACATCCTAAAATCCTATTTGCTTTTGTAGCTGCTTCCTGACATTGAGTGCTGCTGTTTAGCTTATATGTAACCAGAATACTCAGGTCCTTCTCTTGTTCTGTTATCTCCAGTTTTATTCCATTAAAGGAACAGTGTCATCACAAATTATTTTTTTATATGTTAAAGATGTTAGTTCTTTATTAAAAACGTTTATATTCATTTGTGTGTTTGTGTTTTACTTTTTCTTATTTTTACACTTTTTCTTCCCTATGGGGGCTGCCATTTTTTGTTCCATTTCTGTCTGTGTCGATTAACGACACATACAGACATGGAATACGGCAGCCACAGTCCCATAGGGACTGCGAACGGCTCCCGTCCCATTGACTTCAGTGTACGGCGTCTGTGTGGGAACTGCGCATGCGCCGCTCCCACACAGTCCAATTCGAAATTGGCGCCGTCCGGCGCCATTTTCCTGTGGACCGGAAGTCGCGGCCGGACAGTAATATTACTACTTCCGGTCGCGGCTTCCGGATTTGTGCACTTGGACCAGCGGCAGCAAACGGAGCGGACGGGCCGGAGGGAGCCGCGGCGGCAGGAGCAGGTAAGAGATTTCAATGTATGTTCGTGTTTGTGTGTGTTTACTACTGTATGTAAACCTACTACACTGTGTGTTAGCTCAAAAAATGGCGACACACAGCGTAGGAGGTTACACCGTTCAAACCCCTCGTTTATCCCGGCACTAGCCAGGATAAAGGAGGGGGGGATGCTGAGAGCTCACTAGAGCGAGGGCTTTTAACCCATTGTTGCAATGCTGCAATTTTGGGAATAGCTCCATCTAGTGACCAAAAATGGGTAGTATTATAAATTAGAATTAATTTATAATATTTCCTGACTATTTCCTGACTCGTGAAAAAAATAAAAAAAATTTGAACAATGTTTAATCACCCACACACTAAATGTTTAATTTTTAAAAAAAAAACATGTTTTTCTGGCAACACATTCCCTTTAATGTATATGTTTTAATACTATTAACACCTTGCTATCAATCCCAAGCACAATCTGTAAGTTGTACAGATCAGAATCAGCATCTAATACTACAGACTCTTCTATTACAGGTATATGTTCTGCGCCAACTCTGACCCACAAAAATGTCACATGTGAAGTAGAAGATTGGAAAGGCCATGAGAATATATAATGTTATACTGTGTCTCCTGCATTCCTTAATGCCTCCTGGAATATTCGGAATCACATTTTAACGACGGGGGTAGGGAAATGAACAAGTGAGCCCTAATCTACCCGCCACTCTGTCCCTGCCTACTTGCAACGACCCGCCCTAGGCGACGGGGTACAACTGGGCGGCGGTCCCTACGCTCAGTAAGTGCACGAGACAAACATACAAGGGAATACAAAGCAAGGGGAAAGGGGCAGTTGCCCACGGCAACACTGTGAGCAACCAGAGTGCTGAACGAGCCAAGTCAAACCAGGAGAGCACGAGGTACCAAACGCAGAGCAGGAGAGTAGTCAGTAAGCCAGGGTCAGTATGGAGCAGGATCAAATAGTTAGGAGCTGTAGCTGGGCCAGGAAACCACACGAGAAGAATCACAAGCAAAGGAGGAACAGGAAAGGCAGGTATAAATAGACAGAGGGCGGGAGCTAGCTCCGTCTGGCCAGGCTGCGATAGGCTCTCCCACTCCTAAGCCTGCCATCCTGAGTGGTGGAAGATGGAGTCAGTCTCAGAGACGTAGATTCAGGTGCAGACTGATTACCTATGGGAGTTAACCCCGAAGCTGTGCCTGGCAGATCCTTTACAGTACCCCCCCTTTTATGAGGCGCCACCGGACCCTTTCTAAGTGGACCTGGTTTACTGGGGAAACGAAGGTGGAACCTCCTGACCAATACCCCAGCGTGAACATCCCGGGCGAGTACCCAAGTCCTCTCCTCAGGCCCGTATCCTCTCCAATGGACCAGGTACTGGAGGGAGCCTTGGACCATCTTGCTGTCCACAATCTTGGCCACCTCGAATTCCACCCCCTCAGGGGTGAGAACGGGAACAGGAGGTTTCCTTGAGGGAGCCCAGGACGGGGAGCAGCGTTTAAGGAGGGTGGCATGAAACACGTCGTGTATACGAAAAGATGGGGGTAACTCCAGCCGGAAGGAGACAGGATTGAGGACTTCAATGACCTTATACGGCCCAATAAACCGGGGAGCAAACTTCTTGGACGGGACCTTAAGACGCAAGTTCCAAGACGATAACCACACCAGATCCCCGACCATAAACAAGGGATTAGCAGAACGTCTTCTATCTGCCTGAGTTTTTTGTACGCTCTGGGTCGCCTCTAGATTCTTCTGAACCTGGGCCCAGACTGTGCACAGTTCCCGATGAACGACCTCTACCTCGGGATTGTTGGAACTACCAGGTGAAACGGAGGAGAACCGTGGATTAAACCCAAAATTACAGAAAAAGGGGGAGACCCCTGACGAGTTACTGACCCGGTTATTAAGGGAAAATTCGGCGAGGGGAATGAATGAGGCCCAATCATATTGACAGTCAGAGATAAAACACCTTAAATATTGTTCTAGAGATTGATTAGTCCTCTCAGTTTGGCCATTGGTTTCAGGATGGAAGGCAGAGGAGAAGGACAGATCAATCTCCAACTTTTTACAGAAGGCTCTCCAAAACAAAGAAACAAATTGTACCCCTCTGTCCGAAACAATATTGACAGGGACCCCATGAAGACGCAGGATGTGTTTGACAAACAAGGTAGCTAACGTCTTGGCGTTGGGTAGTTTCTTGAGGGGCACAAAGTGGCACATCTTACTGAAGCGGTCTACTACCACCCACACCACCGACTTGCCTTGGTATGGAGGCAAATCGGTGATAAAATCCATGGAGATATGTGTCCAAGGTCTCTGGGGAATGGGCAACGAACGTAGTAAGCCCGCTGGTCGGGACCTGGGAGTCTTGGACCTAGCACAAACCTCACAAGCGGCGACGTAGGCCTTAACGTCTTTAGGCAACCCAGGCCACGAATAGTTTCTGGCAATGAGGTGTTTGGTACCCAGGATGCCTGGATGACCAGATAGTGCGGAGTCATGGTTTTCCCTAAGTACCCTTAGCCGGTATTGCAGGGGAACAAACAGCTTGTCCTCAGGAAGGTTCCCGGGAGCTGAACCTTGATCAGCCGCAATTTCAGAGACTAAATCAGAATCAATAGAAGAAATGATTATACCGGGAGGCAAAATACAAGCAGGATCTTCCTCCGAAGGAGGGCTGGCCATGAAGCTACGCGACAGTGCATCGGCCTTAATATTTTTAGACCCAGCCCTATAGGTAACCAAAAAGTTGAATCTGGTAAAAAATAGCGCCCATCGAGCTTGTCTCGGGTTTAGCCTCCGGGCAGATTCTAGGAAAACCAGATTCTTGTGGTCGGTAAGGACCGTTACCTGGTGCCTAGCCCCCTCCAGGAAGTGGCGCCACTCTTCAAATGCCCATTTAATGGCTAAGAGTTCGCAGTTGCCAATATCATAGTTACTCTCAGTGGGCGAAAACTTCCTGGAGAAGTAGGCACAGGGGCGGAGATGGGTGAGGGACCTGGTACCCTGGGACAAGACAGCCCCCACTCCCACCTCGGATGCGTCAACTTCCACGATAAATGGCTCCATTTGGTTGGGCTGAACCAGCACCGGGCCGAGATAAAGCACTTCTTAAGGACCTCAAAAGCCTGGACAGCCTCAGGTGGCCAGTGGAGGAGATCAGCACCTTTGCGAGTGAGGTCCGTAAGAGGCTTAGCGATGACCGAGAAGTTAGCAATAAATCTCCTGTAATAATTAGCGAACCCCAAAAAACACTGTAATGCCTTCAGGGAGGCAGGTTGGACCCATTCCACCACAGCCTGAACCTTGGCGGGGTCCATGCGGAATTCATGAGGAGTGAGGATTTGACCCAAAAATGGTATCTCCTGTACCCCAAACACACATTTTCCGGTTTTTGCAAACAGTTTGTTTTCCCGAAGGACCTGGAGCACCTTCCTGAGATGCTCAATGTGGGAGGACCAGTCCTTGGAAAACACCAGTATGTCATCAAGGTACACTACAAGAAATATCCCCAGGTAATCTCTCAAAATCTCATTTATGAAATTCTGGAAGACCGCCGGAGCATTACACAACCCAAAGGACATGACGAGGTATTCTAAATGACCTTCGGGCGTGTTAAACGCAGTCTTCCACTCATCCCCCTCTTTGATGCGGATAAGGTTATACGCCCCCCGTAGATCAAACTTAGAGAACCATTGGGCCCCCTGAACATGATTAAAGAGATCAGGAATCAAAGGAAGGGGATACTGGTTCCTTACTGTGACCTTATTCAGGTTACGGTAGTCAATGCATGGCCTAAGACCACCATCCTTCTTCCCTACGAAGAAGAAGCTAGCACCTACCGGAGAAGTAGAGGGGCGAATGTAACCCTTGGCCAGGCATTCCTGGATATACTCTCTCATGGCTTCACGTTCGGGAAAAGAGAGATTAAATATCCTACCCTTAGGAAGCTTAGCTCCTGGTACCAATTCGATAGCGCAATCGTATTCTCTATGAGGAGGTAACACTTCGGAGGCCTCCTTAGAGAAAACATCAGCGAAGTCCTGAACAAACTCAGGTAGCGTGTTCATCTCCTCAGGGGGAGAAATAGAATTAACAGAAAAACATGACGTCAAACATTCATTACCCCATTTGGTAAGATCCCCAGTATTCCAGTCAAACGTGGGATTATGCAACTGCAACCAGGGAAGGCCTAAAACCAAATCGGACGATAATCCCTGCATCAACAGTACAGAGCACAGCTCCAAATGCATGGAGCCAACAAGAAGTTCAAAAACACGGGTATGCTGTGTAAAATAACCATTAGCAAGAGGAGTGGAGTCGATACCCACTACCGGGACAGGTTTAGGCAAATCAATCAAAGGCATAGCTAGAAACATAGCAAATTCCACAGACATGATATTAGCTGAAGACCCTGAATCCACGAAGGCACTGCCGGTGGCAGACCTACCACCAAAAGAGACCTGAAAGGGAAGCAAGATTTTATTACGTTTCATATTTACAGGAAATACGTGTGCGCCCAAGTGACCTTCCCGATGATCACTTAGGCGCGGAAGTTCTCCGGCTGCATTCTTACGCTTAGGACAGTTGTTCACTTGATGCTTGTCATCCCCACAGTAGAAGCAGAGACCATTCTTCCTGCGGAACTCTCTACGTTGTTGGGGGGACACGGAGGCCCCGAGTTGCATAGGTACCTCTGAGTCTTCCGGGGAGGAACGAAGCAACGGAACCTCGGGAGGCATCATGGGGGAGTCGGAGGAGAAAACACATAAACGTTCACCTTGTCGTTCCCTGAGACGTCGGTCAAGTCGTACCGCTAAAGCCATAACCTGGTCTAAGGAGTCAGAAAAGGGATAGCTAACTAGCAGGTCTTTCAGGACATTCGACAGACCCAACCTAAACTGGCACCTTAAGGCAGGGTCATTCCACCGAGAAGCTACGCACCACTTCCTAAAGTCAGAACAATACTCCTCAACAGGTCTCTTACCCTGACGTAAGGTCACCAGCTGACTCTCGGCAAAGGCAGTCCTGTCAGTCTCGTCATAAATGAGTCCGAGAGCAGAAAAGAAACGCTCAACGGAGGAAAGTTCAGAGGCGTCAGGAGCCAAGGAGAAGGCCCACTCTTGGGGCCCTTCCTGGAGCCGGGACATAATAATACCCACCCGCTGGTTCTCAGAACCTGAGGAATGAGGCTTTAAGCGAAAGTAAAGCCTACAACTCTCCCGAAAGGAGAGAAAAGCCCTCCGGTCCCCTGAGAACCGGTCGGGCAACTTGAGGTGGGGTTCAGGAGGTGAGGTGAGGGGAACTACCAGGGTAGCATCAGGCTGGTTGACCCTCTGAGCCAGGGCCTGGACCTGTAGGGAGAGACCCTGCATTTTGCTGAGCCAGGGTCTCAAGGGGGTCCATAGTGGTGTCAGGGACCAGGGTAGACTAGGTATGGGCTTGTGATTATGTAACGACGGGGGTAGGGAAACGAACAAGTGAGCCCTAATCTACCCGCCACTCTGTCCCTGCCTACTTGCAACGACCCGCCCTAGGCGACGGGGTACAACTGGGCGGCGGTCCCTACGCTCAGTAAGTGCACGAGACAAACATACAAGGGAATACAAAGCAAGGGGAAAGGGGCAGTTGCCCACGGCAACACCGTGAGCAACCAGAGTGGTGAACGAGCCAAGTCAAACCAGGAGAGCACGAGGTACCAAACGCAGAGCAGGAGAGTAGTCAGTAAGCCAGGGTCAGTATGGAGCAGGATCAAATAGTTAGAAGCTGTAGCTGGGCCAGGAAACCACACGAGAAGAATCACAAGCAAAGGAGGAACAGGAAAGGCAGGTATAAATAGACAGAGGGTGGGAGCTAGCTGAGTCTGGCCAGGCTGCGATAGGCTCTCCCACTCCTAAGTCTGCCATCCTGAGTGGTGGAAGATGGAGTCAGTCTCAGAGACATAGACTCAGGTGAAGACTGATTACCTATGGGAGTTAACCCCGAAGCTGTGCCTTGCAGATCCTTTACACACATCTGATATATTAATACTCGATGCTATATCTGGTGCCAAGACTAATGTGTACAGAATCTGGCCGTCAGAACTATTAAAGGGAAACCCAGATAAATAGTAGTGTATGCCATATGGATTTTTACCTGGAATCATGCTGTCTCTTCTGTCTTTCTTAATAATTTTTATCAATCATTTCATAAACATTGGTGGTGCCGGAATTCTTTTCTATAAATGAGTAGAAACAGTCCATGTGTCTGGTGACCACTGGTCTCCATCATTCTGTGTTATCTGCTCTTGTCACAGAGCCCCTTCCTGCCCACTGGAGATGATCGATCTCAATCTCTGCAGAGGAGCTTCCCTTTAATACTGCGGCCAGGCGCCAAATAATGACACTACTCTAGTAAACCAGTGTGATTTCTGCAAGTAATATTATGCCAAGAACGCCATGGATGGCTGCCAGTTGTTGCGAGGCTAATGTACGTAAATCAAATATGTTACTTCTTATTTACTTGTGTATGGCCACCATGTTCACCTACTCATCTACGGATTAATGTCCAATGCTAATGTGCCATTTATTAGCTAATGAAAATGTTAATTAAGAGCTATATCAGGTGCCAGGACTAATAAGTAGATTTAGTTCCAAGACTAATATGCAGAGCCTTATCGGGTATAAATATTAATACTGAGATATTCATCAGGTGCCAGGACGAATGTATTGCATTAAAGTTTAATGCAAATAGTAATATTGTAATGGCAGGAAGGAGGTGAAGGGAAAGTGAGCCCTAATCTACCCACCGCCCTGTCCCTGCCTACTTGCAACGACCCGCCCTAGGCGACGGGGTACAACTGGGCGGCGGTCCCTACGCTGTCTAAGTGCACGGGAGAACAAACAGGGAACACGCAAGGGAAGGGGCAGTAGCCCACGGAACGCTGCGAGGAAACGGAGCGGTGAATGAGTAGTCCGGACCAGGATGAAGTGGAGTATACCCAAGTGAGCACGGAGAAGGAAGCAAGCCAGAGGCAAAGCAAAGCAGGTTAAGCGGAACTGCAGCAAGGCAGAAGCACGGCAGAAGCAGGCTGGAGCAAGCAGCAGTGGGGCCAGGAATCCAGAAGAATTACAAGCACTGAGGAAGAGAACACGGCAGGTAATAAAGGACAGGGGGCGGAGCTAACTCCGACTGACCAGGCCGCGATAGGCTCTCCCACTCCTGAGCCTGCCACCCTGGTTGGTGGGAGATGGTGTCAGTCTAAGAGGTCTGGCCTCAGGTGTGGATTGATTAATCCCAGGAGTATACCTAGACGTAGTACCTGGCAGATCCCTAACAGTACTCCCCCTTTTATGAGGGGCCACCGGACCCTTACTAAGAGGACCCGGTTTAGTAGGGAAGAGAAGGTGGAACCTCCTGATCAATACCCCAGCGTGAACATCACGGGCAGGTACCCAAGTCCTCTCCGGCCCGTATCCTCTCCAATGGACCAGGTACTGGAGGGAGCCCTGGACCATCCTACTGTCCATAATCTTGGCCACCTCGAATTCCACCCCCTCAGGGGTGAGAACGGGAACAGGAGGTTTCCTCGAGGGGGACCAGGACGGGGAGCAGCGTTTAAGGAGGGAGGCATGGAAGACGTCATGTATGCGAAAGGATGGGGGCAGCTCCAGACGGAAGGATACAAGGTTGAGGACTTCAATGATCTTATAAGGTCCAATAAATCGGGGAGCAAACTTCCTGGATGGAACCTTAAGGCGCAAGTTCCTGGACGACAACCAGACCAAATCCCCGACGACAAACCGGGGGTTAGCAGAACGTCTACTATCAGCCTTAATCTTTTGTGCGCTCTGGGACGCCTCTAGGTTCTTCTGAACCTGGGCCCAGACAGTGCACAGTTCCCGATGAACATCCTCTACCTCAGGATTATTGGAACAACCAGGGGAAACGGAGGAGAACCTTGGGTTAAACCCGAAATTACAGAAAAACGGGGAGACCCCTGACGAGTTACTGACCCGGTTATTCAGGGAAAATTCAGCAAGGGGAAGGAGTGAGACCCAATCGAATTGACAGTCAGGGATGAAACACCTTAAATATTGTTCCAGGGATTGGTTAGTCCTTTCCGTTTGGCCATTAGTTTCGGGATGGAAGGCGGAGGAGAAGGACAGATCAATCTCCAACTTTTTACAAAAAGCTCTCCAAAATAAGGAAACAAATTGTACCCCTCTGTCAGAAACGATATTGACTGGGGCCCCATGGAGGCGCAGGATGTGTTTCACAAACAAAGAAGCTAACGTCTTGGCGTTAGGTAGCTTCTTAAGGGGCACAAAGTGGCACATCTTGCTGAAGCGGTCTACTACCACCCACACCACCGACTTGCCCTGAGATGGAGGCAAATCGGTGATAAAATCTATGGAGATATGGGTCCAAGGTCTCTGGGGAATGGGCAAGGAACGTAGTAGGCCCGCAGGTCGGGACCTAGGGGTTTTGGACCTAGCGCAAACCTCACAAGCGGCGACGTAAGCCCTAACGTCTTTAGGCAACCCAGGCCACCAATAGTTTCTGGTAATGAGGTGTTTGGTGCCCAAGATGCCAGGATGACCAGATAGACCGGAGTCATGGTTTTCCCTGAGTACCCTTAGCCGGTATTGCAGGGGAACAAACAGTTTGTCCCCAGGGACGTTCCCGGGAGCTGCACCCTGATCAGCCGCGATATCAGAAGCTAAATCAGAATCCGTGGCAGAAACGATTATACCAGGGGGTAAAATACAAGCAGGATCCTTCTCGGAAGGAGGATTGGCCATGAAACTACGTGACAGGGCATCAGCCTTGATATTCTTGGACCCAGCCCTATAGGTAACCAAGAAATTAAATCTGGTAAAGAATAGTGCCCACCGAGCTTGTCTAGGATTAAGCCTCCGGGCCGATTCTAGGAAAACCAGATTCTTGTGATCCGTAAGGACCGTTACCTGGTGTCTGGCCCCCTCCAGGAAGTGCCGCCACTCTTCAAAAGCCCATTTAATGGCTAGAAGTTCGCGGTTGCCAATATCATAGTTACTCTCCGTGGGCGAAAACTTCCTAGAGAAGTAAGCACAGGGGCGGAGATGGGTGAGGGAGCTGGTACCCTGGGACAAGACGGCCCCCACTCCCACCTCGGATGCGTCAACCTCCACAATAAATGGCTCCTTTTGGTTGGGCTGAATCAGCACGGGGGCCGAGATAAAGCACTTCTTGAGGGTCTCAAAGGCCTGGACGGCCTCAGGGGGCCAGTGGAGGACATCAGCACCCTTGCGAGTAAGGTCCGTAAGAGGCTTAGCGACGACCGAGAAGTTGGCAATAAATCTCCTGTAATAGTTGGCGAACCCTAAAAAACACTGTAACGCCTTAAGGGAGGCAGGTTGGACCCATTCCGCCACAGCCTGAACCTTGGCAGGGTCCATGCGGAATTCATGAGGAGTGAGGATTTGCCCTAAAAATGGTATCTCCTGTACCCCAAAGACACATTTTTCAGTCTTAGCAATCAGATTATTCTCCCGAAGGACCTGGAGCACCTTCCTGACATGCTCCACGTGGGAGGACCAGTCCTTGGAAAACACCAGTATGTCATCAAGGTACACAACAAGAAAATTACCCAGGTAATCTCTCAGGATTTCATTAATAAAATTCTGGAAGACAGCAGGGGCATTACACAACCCAAAGGGCATGACCAGGTATTCGAAATGACCCTCGGGTGTGTTGAACGCAGTTTTCCACTCATCCCCCTCTTTGATGCGGATAAGGTTATATGCCCCCCGTAGATCGAACTTAGAAAACCATTGGGCTCCCTGAACCTGATTAAAAAGATCCGGAATCAAAGGAAGTGGGTACTGGTTCCTTACGGTGACCTTATTCAGGTTACGATAATCAATGCACGGCCTAAGACCACCATCCTTCTTCCCCACGAAGAAGAAGCCAGCACCTACAGGAGAAGTCGAGGGGCGAATGAAACCCTTGGCCAGGCATTCTTGGATATACACCCTCATAGCTTCACGTTCAGGACATGAAAGATTAAATATCCTACCCTTAGGAAGCTTGGCACCAGGCACCAAATCGATGGCGCAATCGTAATCTCTATGGGGGGGCAACACCTCGGAGGCCTCCTTAGAAAACACATCGGCGAAGTCCTGAACAAACTCAGGAAGCGTGTTCACCTCCTCCCGGGGAGAAATAGAGTTAACAGAAAGACATGACATAAGACATTCACTACCCCATTTGGTAAGCTCCCCAGTATTCCAATCAAACGTGGGATTATGCAACTGCAACCAGGGAAAACCTAATACCAGATCAGACGATAATCCCTGCATCACCAGTACAGAGCACTGCTCCAAATGCATGGAGCCAAGCAGGAGTTCAAAAACAGGAGTATGCTGAGTAAAATAACCATTAGCAAGAGGAGTGGAGTCGATACCCACTACAGGGATGGGATAAGGTAAATCAATAAATGGCATCTTTAGAGACATAGCAAATTCCACAGACATGATATTAGCAGATGAGCCAGAATCCACGAAGGCACTGCCAGTGGCAGACCGGCCAGCAAACGAGACCTGAAAGGGAAGCAAAATTTTATTGCGTTTCACATTAACGGAAATACCTGTGCGCCCAAGTGACCTCCCCGATGATCACTTAGGCGCGGAAGTTTTCCGGCTTTTTATTCTTGCGCCTGGGACAGGTGTTCAGTAGATGCTTGTCGTCCCCACAGTAGAAGCAGAGACCATTCATTCTGCGAAACTCCCTACGTTGTCGAGGGGACATGGAGGCCCCGAGTTGCATAGGTACCTCCGAGTCCTCCGTGGAGGGGCGAGGAGACGGGACCTCGGGGGGGATCGCAGAAAAGTCAGAGGGGAGCATATTGAAGCGTTCAAGCTGACGTTCCCTGAGACGTCGGTCAAGTCGTACTGCTAGGGCCATAACCTGGTCAAGGGAGTCAGAAGAGGGGTAATTAACCAGCAGATCCTTCAGGGCGTCAGATAATCCTAACCTAAACTGGCACCTTAGGGCCGGATCGTTCCACCGAGAAGCTACGCACCACTTTCTAAAATCAGAACAGTATTCCTCAACCGGTCTCCTACCCTGACGTAAGGTCACCAGCTGACTCTCGGCTAAAGCAGTCCTGTCAGTCTCGTCGTAAATGAGTCCGAGGGCAGAGAAAAAACGATCAACAGAGGAAAGTTCAGGGGCGTCAGGAGCCAAGGAGAAGGCCCACTCTTGGGGCCCTTCCTGGAGTCGGGATATGATGATACCCACCCGCTGGTTCTCGGAACCTGAGGAGTGGGGTTTTAGGCGGAAATACAGTCTGCAACTCTCCCGGAAGGAGAGAAACGTCTTACGGTCCCCTGAGAACCGGTCAGGTAACTTGAGGTCGGGTTCTAGAGGTGAGGTGAGGGGTACTACTAAGGCAGCGTCACCCTGGTTGACCCTCTGGGCCAGGGCCTGGACTTGTAGGGAGAGGCCCTGCATCTGCTGGGTCAGGGTCTCAAGGGGGTCCATGATAGCGTAGGCGTAGGAGAAATGGTAGACTAGGTATGGGCTTGTAATTATGTAATGGCAGGAAGGAGGTGAAGGGAAAGTGAGCCCTAATCTACCCACCGCCCTGTCCCTGCCTACTTGCAATGACCCGCCCTAGGCGACGGGGTACAACTGGGCGGCGGTCCCTACGCTGTCTAAGTGCACGGGAGAACAACAGGGAACACGCAAGGGAAGGGGCAGTAGCCCACGGAACGCCGCGAGGAAACGAGCGGTGAATGAGTAGTCCGGACCAGGATGAAGTGGAGTATACCCAAGTGAGCACGGAGACAGAAGCAAGCCAGGGGCAAAGCAAAGCAGGTTAAGTGGAACTGCAGCAAGGCAGAAGCACGGCAGAAGCAGGCTGGAGCAAGAAGCAGTGGGGCCAGGAATCCAGAAGAATTACAAGCACTGAGGAGGAGAACACGGCAGGTAATAAAGGACAGGGGGCGGAGCTAACTCCGACTGACCAGGCCGCGATAGGCTCTCCCACTCCTGAGCCTGCCACCCTGGTTGGTGGGAGATGGTGTCAGTCTAAGAGGTCTGGCCTCAGGTGTGGATTGATTAATCCCAGGAGTATCCACAGACGTAGTACCTGGCAGATCCCTAACAAATATAGAGAGACTTATATAAATATATATATCAGGTGCCAGGAATAATAAGTAGATGAAGTCTCATGATCAATGTGCAGTATCTAATAGAAATATGCATACTGAAATCTTTATCAGGTGTCGGGATGAATGTATGGATTGAAGTTTAATGCCAAAACAAACGTAGAAAGTTCCTTATCTGATAGAAATATTAATATTCGGTCCTACTTGCTTATGTGTAGATATTAATGCTCGGCGTTATATCAGGGGCTGTCTATGTTTAGTGCAAAGACTTTTGTGCAGAATTATAACTAGTGCTAAAATGAATATACAGATTTACACCTGATGATGATAATAATAATAATAATATAGCTGAGCTATATCTGGTGCCAAGACTAACGTATAGATTTACGTCCAGCGCTAAGAATAATGTGCACTGTCATAGCTGCTTTTTTTTAAAAATACAATCGTCTGTTTCTGGTGGCGAGAGTAACGTGCAGATTGATGTGCAGCATTATTCCCGGAGAGTCTTCCCTGATAGACATGTGAATGCTGAAATCCATACCAGGTGCCAGGACTAATGTTTAGACTTAGGTTTGGTTAATGGGCACATTTGTTCCTCATAGAAATGATAGACGGCTATATCCGGTGCCAAAAGTAATCTGACTTATGTTCACACTGTCAAGACGTTTTAGTGTAGATCCATACCTGGTGCCAAAATTAATCACATCTATGTCTAATGCCTGGACTGAAGAACAAAAGATTTTCTCCATTTCTATGACCAGTGGTGTAACTTGAAGTTCCTGGGCCCTAATGTAAAATCTGTAACATGGACCCCACCTACCATATGGCATTTATAATACTGGTGTTTTCTTATATGGCAGATGGGCCTTTGGGCCCCCTCCGTCACCAGGGCCCCCCGTCTCTGCCTGTGACCAAAAGACATCACAATGGATCCCATTGATTTCCATAGGATTACATAAACCATCTAAAATTTCTGCATTGTGACGGCAGAATTAAATTTTTTGAATCTTTTTGTGTTTTTACTATGGAACGTGGTGCGGGTTGTATATTTTTCCTCATGTATTATCCTTACCTGCAGTGCTGGGAGGACGTACATGCCGTCCGGTAGAAGCATGCGGCTGTCACACACCCATCAGCCGCTCTTTACGTGTCTATCTTTATAATACTCCCATCATCCCCGGTGACTCCACATCAGCTCCGGCAATCATTAGATAAACTCCCTCCTGTCTAATTATTTACATGTTTTGTTTCTTTTTTAGACATTATGTTTTGAGAAGAGAAATTGATGGCCCCTCCGGACAGACCGCCACCTCATTAACTGTTATTTACCAGGACACAATGTAACGTCTCTGCCTGCTGTGTGTGCAGGTGTCAGGTTGTCCTCAGTTCTTGGGGTTCAGACCTGTTCATTAATAACCCCAATGTGCCGATATAAAGAGGTGCAGCACTCTGGTGCCTGGACTCCTGGAGGTGTACTCGGAGGCCATGGAGCGCGGTATCTTGCCTACCCCTATGCGTGAGCCGCTTACAGTTGTCCTGTTGAAGCCGGGGAAGGACCCAACTCGTCAAGAATGTCCACTCTCCCCATTAATATTTGCACTTGGCATTGAACCCCTTGCTCTGGCAATTCACCAAGCCTCTAATATACAGGGCCTGGGTACCTTGACTGAAAAAGTCTCATTGTAAGCGGATGACACTGTGGTATATCTGGTGGACGATGGTCCTTTCCTTTTAGATCTTATTGGGGTCTTTGGTACCTTTTCGGGACTGTTAGTAAATTTGTCCAAATCAGTTTTATTTCCCTTGGTTCCCGGGTATCGTCCTCGGCAAACTCTGGCAATTCCCATGTTTATAGCCCCTCAATTTAAGTTTCTGGGGATTAATTTTTCTGTTAATCTGCTACATTATCAAATACTTAATACAGACCCCCCTAATGGAACTCACGGAACGGCTATTGGACTCGTGGTGTAATTTACCTGTGTTGTTATATGGTAGAATCTACTTAAAGGGTAACTAAACGTTTGACAAACTTCTGACATGTTATAGTGACGTGTCAGAAGTTTGGATTGGTGGGGGTCCGAGCAATGAGACCCCCACCAATCGCTAGAATGAAGCAGCTGAAGGTCTCGTGTGAGCGCTCGGCCGCTTAGTGTCGGTTCGGCTTTTTCCTTGTAGCCGATGTATCGGAGGAGGGGCTCATAGACTTTCTATTGAGTCCGTACTTCAATACATTTATTTCTGGAAAAAGCCGAACAGACACGAAGCAGCCGAGCGCTCACACGAGACCTTCAGCTGCTTCGTTCTAGCGATTGGTGGGGGTCTCAGTGCTCGGACCCCCACCAATCCAAACTTCTGACAGGTCACTATGACACATCAAACATTTAGCTCCACTTTAAGATCTATTTGCCTTCATTCTTATGTCTCTTCCATGTCCAGTTATGTTGAGAAATGATTTACACGTCTGGACGGTTTCCGCCGCTCATTTTATTGGAGTGAAAGATTTATTCTCACTCTTCTCCAAATTTACATCAATGCCACCAAGGGATTTCTTTGACAAATACATTTACTCCTTTGGGACTCCTTTGTAGCCCCTATATCAAAAACTGTATAATCATAAAAAAGGTTAGAAAAAAATATTGAAAAAATTTGGTCCAGATGGCTGAATACACATGAAACTGCGATGTCAGTCTCCTCCCAATAGAAAAGAGCGATGCGGATTGGGGCAAGTGAGGAAAAGTTTCTTAATGTCTGCTGTGTGAATGAGTCCTATTGGATGAATGTGTGCGGTGTGCGGAGTGCGGTGTGTGGTGTGCGGAGTGCGGTGTGCAATCATCATGTCTGTCTGCTCCTGTCAAGTTTTACTCTGTCAACAGACATCGCCTCCAGCCGTGCCAGGACGTTTATCCGAATCTGCAGTGTCTGGAGGCGATGTCTGTTGACTCTTCCGTCGCTCCGGTGAAGGACCTGCGGGAGGAAGTGACGTCACAGCGTGATCTCACGAGATCACGCTGTCACGCTGTGCTGTGGATCAAGCAGGGCTGGAATGAAGAGAAGTGTATGACGCTGATTGGTCGGCCTCATACACTTCTCTATACAACGCCCACTTGGTGAAAAGTTAAAAAAGCTCTAGTTGCGTATTTAGAACAAATTAGCATAAAACTAAAAATTATCAGAACTTGGTCAAGAATAAAAAAAAACACTGTTGTTATCTGCATCAAAGCAACTACTAGAATAAGTAGGAGATAGGGCAGTTATAAACTGGTGATATCCACACCCCAATATCCACACCCCAATATCCACACCCGCTCACAAGAGGTGCCGAGTTAACAAGAAATGTTGAGGACACATGAAGGCTCCACATTTATGAACTGACACGAGGCATCGGGGTCTCATCTCATCATTTCAGCTTCTTAAACCTTTTTCTCACCATTTTATACTGTACACAATAAAAGAACATTCCACCTCGGGGTACAAGATAATGACACTGACACTTGGGGTACAGGATAATGACACTGACACTTGGGGTACAAGATAATGACACTGACACTTGGGGAACAGGATAATGATACACTGACACTTGGGGTACAAGATAATGACACTGACACTTGGGGTACAGGATAATGACACTTGGGGTACAAGATAATGACACTGACACTTGGGGTACAAGATAATGACACTGACACTTGGGGTACAAGATAATGACACTGACACTTGGGGTACAGGATAATGACACTGACACTTGGGGTACAGGATAATGATACGCTGACACTTGGGGTACAGGATAATGATACTGACACTTGGGGTACATGACAATGACACTGACACTTGGGGTACAGGATAATGCCACTGACACTTGGGGAACAGGACAATGACACTGACACTTGGGGAACAGGATAATGATACACTGACACTTGGGGAACAGGATAAAGACACGCTGACACTTGGGGTACAGGATAATGACACTAACACTTGGGGTACAGGATGATGATACGCTGACACTTGGGGTACAGGATAATGACACGCTGACACTTGGGGTACAGGATAATGACACTAACACTTGGGGTACAGGATAATGATACGCTGACACTTGGGGTACAGGATAATGACACTGACACCTGGGGAACAGGATAATGATACGCTGACACTTGGGGTACAGGATAATGACAGTGACACTTGGGGTACAGGATAATGACACGCTGACACTTGGGGTGCAGGATAATGACACTGACACCTGGGGAACAGGATAATGATACGCTGACACTTGGGGTACAGGATAATGACAGTGACACTTGGGGTACAGGATAATGACACGCTGACACTTGGGGTGCAGGATAATGACACTGACACTTGGGGTACAGGACAATGACACTGATACTTGGGGTACAGGATAATGACACGCTGACACTTGGGGTACAAGATAATGACGCTGACACGTGGGGTACAGGATAATGACACTGACTCTTGGGGTACAGGATAATGACACGATGACACTTGGGGTACAAGATAATGATATACTGACACTTGGGGTACAGGATTATGACACTGACACTTCGGGAAGTAGATAATGACATGCTGACACTTGGGGTACAGGATAATGACACACTGACACTTGGGGTACAGAAAATGACACTGACATTTGGGGTACAGGATAATGACACTGACACTTGGGGTGCAGGATAATGACACGCTGACACTTGGGGTACAGGATAATGACACTGACACTTGGGGTGCAGGATAATGACACGCTGATACTTGGGGTACAGGATAATGACACTGACACTTGGGGTACAGGATAATGACACTGACACTTGGGGTACAGGATAATGACACTGACACTTGGGGTACAGGATAATGACACTGACACTTGGGGTACAGGATAATGACACTGACACTTGGGGTACAGGATAATGACAATGACACTTGGGGTACAGGATAATGGCTGACACATGGGGTACAGGATAATGACACTTGGGGTACAGGATAATGACACTTGGGGTACAGGATAATGACACTTGGGGTCCCTTGTTGTTTGAACCTCCTCATCGTCCACGTTGGATCCGGTGGGGGATTCGGTCACTTCCCGTTTTCTTTCACCGGATTTAAACTTCAGCCATTTCTTCCCGTTTTACTTTTATGAATCTCTTTGGTAAATCGTGTATTTTAATTTTGTAAACTAAGTTCCTGGGTTTTTACAAAGCAGCAGAAATCCCCCGCACTTCACCTCCGCTATAACCTTTGAGGATCAAAGCCTGAAATTGCTTCCATTACTTGCATTAGCCGGAGCAGCCGAGACCGAGGCCTTCAGATAAAGTAAGAAATGTATTTGTGAAGCACCTGAGGAACGCACTTTGCTCCTAACATCTGCTATTATATCGGCTGTTTGCTGTTTTTTTGCTCTGTATCTGGGCACTTTATTTTAAGCACTGGAGAAGTGGATGACAAGTCTCCTGCCGGCCGCGGCCGCTCCACATCCACCAAATGCATCTTCAAATAAAGCTTTTAAACTGGAAATTAGTTTTCTAAATAGCATTTGTACATTATGAAGAATGTGGTATCGAGCAGATTGCATGACAGGAGAGCAGACCTTGTTGTAACCCCGATCCGATTAAAACCGCATTGTCTTAAATCATTTATACGATATATTCAAAGTAACCGGATGAAAGCAGCGGAGACGTCGCCAGGAGCAGCAAATGACTCAAACTTTCCCGGCTCCTGAGAGGTTTCTGCAGGTCGGATGTCGATGAGCGGAAAGACAGAAATCTGAAGAGTTGGACTCAGTGACACAGCGGCGTACAGACTGTCCGATGGTGGAGTGACTAAATACCAGATATAACCACAGTGTTTATTACCACCAATCACATCTGCTGGGGAAGAGAGGGTGTAACCGGAGCATTCATTACAGACGACCACAGTGCCCCCATAACAGTGACAGCGACAGCCACAGTGCCCCCATAACAGTGACAGCCACAGTACCCTATAACAGTAGCAGAGACAGTGCCCCATAACAGCAACAGCAACAGCCACAGTGCCCCTATAACAGTGACAGCCACAGTACCCTATAACAGTAGCAGAGACAGTGCCCCATAACAGCAACAGCCACAGTGCCCCTATAACAGCGACAGCCACAGTACCCCATAACAGACAGTCACAGTGCCCCCTATAACAGTGACAGCCACAGTACCCCGTAACAGAGACAGTCACAGTGCCCCTATAACAGTAGCAGAGAGTGCCCCATAACAATTCAAGCAAAAGTGCCGCTATAACAGTGACAGCCACAGTGCCCCATAAAACTGACAGACCAGCCACTGTGCCCCCATAACACTGACAGCCACAGTGTCCCAATAAGTGACAGCCATAGTGACCCATAACAGTGACAGCCAAAGTTCCCCGTAACAATTCAAGCTACAGTGCTCCCATAACATTGACAGGTACAGTGCCCTCATACCCATCTTAGTCACAATGCCCCCATAATAGTTTCAGCCACAATGCCCCCCACAACAGTACCAGCCATAGTACCCCCATAACACTGCCAGGCACAGTGTCCCCATAACAGTGGGACTGAATAATACCACCAACCGGTCACTAAATATCGCCATACTAAATACCAGCGTACAGTACACGAATACCAACATATCAGACAATGAGCCCAAATAACAGCGGAGTCTAGTGCCCAAATAATACCGCCATACACTGCCCGATAAAAAATGCCTACGCCCCGGGTTCTCATGTCACCTACATATGAGATTACATATAATTATAGCAGGAGTGGGAGGTCTGAGTGCTGGGGCCCCTACAAAATTCAAAAATAGAACGTGGCCCCTGGTAAACGACCGTTGTACATGTTCTACACCCGCTCTATAGGACACAGGACTTCAGTGCTCCCGGCCACGGCCCTGCGAGAGTTAATAGCCGTTAGTTTGTCTTATATGGAAAAATGATTTGGAAATAATAGATTCATGTGGCCGCGGCAAAATGGAGAAAGCGGAAAAAAAAAAGCATTTGCCTCATGTCCTTTTCAGCATTACACGGCAATAACCTCCAAATGATGGCAAGTAAATTAGAGGAGATGCTCTGCTAATTCCCCCTAACAATCACTTAACGACAGCGGCGGATTGGAGCGGCCTCGCTGAATGGAGAACTGATACATTATGTTGTGTTATCAATAAAATGTATCTACTTCTTCCAGGAGGAGACGGGGAATGTGCGCGCCGCAAAGTGCAGGAAGTGACAGGAATTTCAATTATTTAATCAAAGACGAAATGAAGAGCTCAAGTAAAATGATTAGAGCCGAGCTTTTCACCGAGACGCCGAATGCAGCCGCGCACGGAAAATGAGTCCAAATGGGAAGTAAATTAAAGCAGCTTCTCCCCAAATCAGATGCTGACAAATTGTGAATTAGTTTCCTGATGCTTTTATTTAAGTATTTAAGTGGAAGGTTTTATTATTAATGTGACATAAAATAAAACACTTGTACTCCCGTCTCTTGTTCACGCTGCCGGCTAAACAAGTAGAAAATGGTTCTCAAGCACGGCCGCCGCGCAGCCAGAAAACACATTAAACAGAATCCAGGATGTATCTCCGCCTTATAGATGAATTTAAAGTCATCCAGCGGAATACAAAGCAATCGCCGCTTGATTGGTTGTATTTTGTACACGAGGAGTCCCGTAAGACCGCCGCACTCGCTGCTGGTTAATATTCATATACATTGTTATTCATATATACACAGGGCTGCGTCCGCACCACCAGGGATTGTGCCACCTCAATGAAAAACAAATTAGGAATTGATACATTGAATCCACGTCCTAGTCAGGAGAGCTGCAGGGTTCAGGATGCCAAACAGCAGGGCCACAAAAACGTTCATTGCCAGAAAACAAGATTAGAAATGGCAGTGGGGTAGACTGTATACATGTATATTGGTATTGGGGCAATGGATCACACTGAATACTTGTATACTGGCACTGGATGATACTGTACACTTGTACACTGGCACTACATCACACTGTATACTTGTATACTAGCACTGGATCCCATCCTATACTTGTATACTGGCATTGGATCACACTGTATACTTGTTCACTGGCACTGGATCACACTGTATGCTTGTTTACTGACACTGGATCACACTGTATACTTGTATACTAGCACTGTATCACATCCTATACTTGTATACTGGCACTGGATCACACCGTATACTTGTATACTAGCACTGGATCCCATCCTATACTTGTATACTGGCACTGGATCACACTGTATACTGGCATTGGATCACACTGTATACTTGTTCACTGGCACTGGATCACACTGTATACTTGTATACTGGCACTGGATCACACTGTATACTTGTATACTAGCACTGTATCACATCCTATACTTGTATACTGGCACTGGATCACACTGTATACTTGTATACTAGCACTGGATCCCATCCTATACTTGTATACTGGCACTGGATCACACTGTATACTTGTATACTGGCATTGGATCACACTGTATACTTGTTCACTGGCACTGGATCACACTGTATTCTTGTTTACTGACACTGGATCACACTGTATACTTGTATACTAGCACTGTATCACATCCTATACTTGTATACTGGCACTGGATCACACCGTATACTTGTATACTAGCACTGGATCCCATCCTATACTTGTATACTGGCACTGGATCACACTGTATACTTGTATACTGGCACTGGATGATACTGTACACTTGTACACTGGCACTAGATCACACTGTATACTTGTATACTAGCACTGGATCCCATCCTATACTTGTATACTGGCATTGGATCACACTGTATACTTGTTCACTGGCACTGGATCACACTGTATGCTTGTTTACTGACACTGGATCACACTGTATACTTGTATACTAGCACTGTATCACATCCTATACTTGTATACTGGCACTGGATCACACCGTATACTTGTATACTAGCACTGGATCCCATCCTATACTTGTATACTGGCACTGGATCACACTGTATACTGGCATTGGATCACACTGTATACTTGTTCACTGGCACTGGATCACACTGTATACTTGTATACTGGCACTGGATCACACTGTATACTTGTATACTAGCACTGTATCACATCCTATACTTGTATACTGGCACTGGATCACACTGTATACTTGTATACTAGCACTGGATCCCATCCTATACTTGTATACTGGCACTGGATCACACTGTATACTGGCATTGGATCACACTGTATACTTGTTCACTGGCACTGGATCACACTGTATGCTTGTTTACTGACACTGGATCACACTGTATACTTGTATACTAGCACTGTATCACATCCTATACTTGTATACTGGCACTGGATCACACCGTATACTTGTATACTAGCACTGGATCCCATCCTATACTTGTATACTGGCACTGGATCACACTGTATACTTGTATACTGGCATTGGATCACAATGTATACTTGTTCACTGGCACTGGATCACACTGTATGCTTGTTTACTGACACTGGATCACACTGTATACTTGTATACTAGCACTGGATCCCATCCTATACTTGTATACTGGCACTGGATCACACTGTATACTTGTATACTGGCATTGGATCACACTGTATACTTGTTCACTGGCACTGCATCACACTGTATGCTTGTTTACTGACACTGGATCACACTGTATACTTGTATACTAGCACTGTATCACATCCTATACTTGTATACTGGCACTGGATCACACCGTATACTTGTATACTGGCATTGGATCACACTGTACACTGGCACTAGATCACACTGTATACTTGTATACTGACACTGGATCACGCTGTATACTTGTATACTGACAGTGGATCACACTGTATACTTGTACACTGGCACTAGATCACACTGTATACTTGTATACTGACACTGGATCACACTGTATACTTGTAATCTAGCACTGGATCACAGTCTATACTTGTATACTGGCACTGGATCACACTGTATACTTGCGCACTGGCACTGGATCACACTGTATACTTGTATACTGGCACTGGATCACAATGTATATTGATATTGGGGCCCTGGATCACACTGTGTACTTGTATACTGACACTGGATCACACTGTATACTTGTATACTGGCACTGCATCACACTGTATACTTGTATACTAGCGCTGGATCACACTGTATACTTGTACACTGGCACTGGATCACACTGTATGCTTGTATACTGGCACTGGATCACACTGTATACTGGCACTGGATCACACTGTATACTTGTACACTGGCACTAGATCACACTGTATACTTGTATACTGACACTATCACACTGTATACTTGTAAACTAGCACTGGATCACATCCTATACTTGTATACTGGCACTGGATTACACTGTATGCTTGTATACTGGCACTGGATCCGACTGTATACTTGTATACTGGCACTGGATCACACTGTACATTGATATTGGGGCCCTGGATCACACTGTATACTTGTATACTGGCACTGGATCACACTGTATACTTGTATACTGGCACTGGATCACACTGTATACTTGTATACTGGCACTGGATCACACTGTATACTTGTATAGTAGCACTGGATCACACTGTATACTTGTACACTGGCACTAGATCACACTCTATACTTGTATACTGACACTGGATCATGCTGTTACTTGTATACTGACACTGGATCACACTGTATACTTGTACACTGGCACTAGATCACACTGTATACTTGTATACTGACACTGGATCACACTGTATACTTGTAATCTAGCACTGGATCACAGTCTATACTTGTATACTGGCACTGGATCACACTGTATACTTGCGCACTGGCACTGGATCACACTGTATACTGGCACTGGATCACACCGTATACTTGTATACTGGCACTGGATCACAACGTATACTTGTATACTGGCACTGGATCACACCGTATACTTGAATACTGGCACTGGATCACACTGTATACTTGTACACTGGCACTAGATCCCACTGTATACTTGCACACTGACACTGGATCACACAGTATACTTGTAAACTAGCACTGGATCACATCCTATACTTGTATACTGGCAGTGGATCACACTGTATACTTGTATACTGGCACTGGATCACACTGTATATTGATATTGGGGCCCTGGATCACACTGTATACTGGCACTGGATCACACTGTATACTTGTATACTGGCACTGGATGACACTGTATACTGGCACTGTATCACACTGTATACTTGTATACTAGCACTGGATCACACTGTATACTTGTACACTGGTACTAGATCACACTGTATACTTGTATACTGGCACTGGATCACACCGTATACTTGTATACTGACACTGGATCACACTGTATACTTGTACACTGGCACTGGATGACACTGTATGCTTGTATACTGACACTGGATCACATTGTATACTTGTATACTGGCACTGGATCACACTGTATATTGATATTGGGGCCATGGATCACACTGTATACTTGTATACTGGCACTGGATCAAACTGTATACTGGCACTGGATCACACTGTATACGTGTATACTGACACTGGATCACACTGTATACTTGAACACTGGCACTGGATTACATTGTATACTTGTATACTAGCATTGGATCACACCGTATACTTGTATACTGGCACTGGATCACATTGTATGCATCTATACTGGCACCGGATCACAATATATACTTGTATACTAGCACTGGATCACAGCCTATACTTGTATACTGGCACTGGATCACACTGTATACTTGTACCCTCTCACTGGATCATACTGTATGCTTGTATACTGGCACTGGATCATACTGTATACTTGTATACTGGCACTGGATCACACGTATACTTGTATACTGGCACTGGATCACACGTATACTTGTATACTGGCACTGGATCACACTGTATATTTGTATACTAGCACTGGATCACATCCTATACTTGTATACTGGCAATGGATCACACTGTATACTTGTACCCTCTCACTGGATCATACTGTATGCTTGTATACTGGCACTGGATCATACTGTATACTTGTATACTGGCACTGGATCACACGTATACTTGTATACTGGTACTGGATCACACGTATACTTGTATACTGGTACTGGATCACACGTATACTTGTATACTAGCACTGGATCACACTGTATACTTGTATACGGGCACTGGATCACACTGTATACTTGTATACTGGCACTGGATCATACTGTATACTTGTATACTGGCACTAGATCACACGTATACTTGTGGCACTGGATCACACATATACTTGTATACTTATACTGGATCACATGTCCTAGTCAGGAGAGCTGCAGGGTTCAAGATGCCAAACAGCAGGGCTACAAAAATGTTCATTGCCAGAAAACAAAGATTAGAAATGGCATTGGGGTAGACTGTATACATGTATATTGGTATTGGGCCACTGGATAATACCGCCTACTGGTATACTAGCACTGGATCACACCATATACTGTTATACTGGCACTGGATCACACCATATACTGTTATACTGGCACTGGATCATATTGTATACTGGCACTGTATCATATCGTACACTTGTATCCTGGCACTGGATCATATTGTATACTGGCACTGAATCATACTGTATACTTGTATACTGGCACTGGGGCATATTAAATACGTGTATACTGGCATAGTGTGATATTGTATCCTGGCACTGGATCACACTGTATACTTGTTTACGGCCATTGAATCACACTGTATAGTTGTAAACCGCCACTGTATCATATTGTTTACTTGTATACTGGAACTGGGGTATATTGTATACTGGCACTGGATCATACTGTATACATGTATATTTGCATTGTATCACACTGTATACTGGCACTGGATCATACTGTATACTGTAATTGGAACATACTGTAGACTTCTATACTGGCATTGTATCACACTGTATACTTGTAAACTTGAATCGAATCATACTGTATACTGGCACTGGATCATACGCATACTTGTATACTGCCATTGGGTCATGCTGTATACTTGGATGTTGGCATGGGGGCCTACTGCATATCAGACACAAAACCCAAACCCATTTGCCCTATATTGATTCCATCCTTTAGCCAATAAGAACAGGACTTTCTAGTTCTTAACCATCTATATGACTGGCCTGACCTAAATCCTAAAGGGACCTATAGATATTAGATTATCAGTGTGGGTCATTTCTGCAGCATATTTGGCCGCATCAGATACCGAACTGGACATAATTGGGATCATTCTGGCCAATAGAGATTGTACATTTGTGCAGCACAGACTCTTATATGAATGTTCATAGTAAGACGCTCCGACCACCCCTATGGTCAGTTTCAAGGGGTCGTCCAGTGTTGTCCTCGGGGAGGAATTGCTGATGTAGAATGTATTCACTGTGCCTATGTTCAGATGATTTAGACATTTTGATTCCTGTAATCCCCAGTGATTTCCCCGGTAAGTGGCGTTCTCCATGCAAACACTGGGCTCTCTGTGGTGGAGTTACCCGTCCATTATGGTGAAGGTTATCCCACAATGTCTTATGGAGAGCAGATGATGTTTTCTTCTCTATCGGCTTAAATTAGTTCATTGATTAAAAGCCTGACAGCTGTGATGGATTTTTCCCACAAAAGACTCCTGGAGATTATCCGTGAGGGGCCGGGTCTATTAAAAAGGAAAGTGTCTTTGTTCATCACAGGTCGAGATCTTTACTAAGCAGATAGAACGCACCCGGGGGATGAAAATCAGTCACATTCCCCAATTAAATCATTGAGTGGCCGTCTCCATTTATCTGAAATAAGAAAAAGTAAAAATAAAGTTCTTAAAATTGTGGAGATGGAAAAGTGAAGTTTGGAAACAATGTAACATCTATTACTTCAGATAGCAAAAGAAGGTCAACAAGACTTAAAGGGCCCGTCCAGTCTTATATCATTAAAGCTCAATCATTGTATAATTGATATTTCTTGCAATTTCTAATAGATTTTGTGCTGCAATATTCTGCTTGCTGTCAGTGAATGGAAACATTCTTGATTACATTCAGAGTCTTAAAACCCATTCTGGATCTGTTGCTGGATTTATCAATGGATCTGTCAATGGGTCTGTCCTTGGGTCTGTCACAGCTGGGGGTTTGTTACAGCTGTAGGTTTGTTACAGCTGTATCCAGTCTAGACGATCCTCTGTTTGCTAAGGAGCCTGGGCTCAGACCGATACATTTTACCTGCACTGACACATTGTAACAAACTATCAGTCAATGGATCTGTTAATACATTTGTCCTTGCATCTGTCATAGCTGGGGGTTTGTTACATCTGGGGGTTTGTTTCAATTGTTTACAGTCTAGACAATCCTCTGTGAAGTCAACTGTCTGGACTCCAGGTTGATACATTTTACCTGCACTGATACATTGTAACTATCAGGACAGGAGAGAGATTTGTGCTGTATTTGTTTAGCTCACAAAGTATTGTCCAGACTGGATACATTGTAACAAACCCTCAGTTGTGAGAAATATTAGGTCTGTACATATTTTCAGTCTTTGAATGTAAACAAGGATATTCCCATTCACAGACAGGAAACAGAAATCTTGAAAATTGTGAGGAATTGAATCCCAAAGTATATTAGAAAATGTCAAAACTTTTAATTAGACAATGATTAAGATTAACCCTTTAATGGGGCGGCTGGTTTCAGGGGTGTCCGCTGTGACTATATCGCCAGGTGGACAGATCTCACTCATTGAATCATAAAAACTGTTTATGATATGATTAATGTGAATCTAAACAAGGAGCAGAAATGGGATGTAATGTATATAAGAAGAGGGGCAAGGAATATCTGGGGAGTGTAAGGAGCGTCCCCTGTAATATGGGACATATGAGGGAGCTTAAGAACAGGTGTAAGGTCCAGACTGGGGGGGAAAGCTCCTTACCAAAAGTGTGTTACTTATAGAGAAAGCCGAGGCTTAAGGCATTACACACAAGTCATCTCTAATGTAATGAGCTCCCGCCTGACACAATGCTCCCATTAAAAACAGACACATCTCATCAATTTCATCATCGTTACTCCATTCAGTCCAGTTTACTCACGGACAATAGCGGCTTGTTCCCTCCTCATTGCTGGTAACTGGCGTTCAAGGAAAGTTGAAGTCAGGGAGGATTTAATTCTCTAATATTAAGATGTGAAGCTGAGTCCGTGGGATGGGAACCGCCATCATAAGATTCCTGGATGAGACAGAAGTCCTGGAAAATCATCTACTAATTACAGCAATGTCTCCAAATACAAAGCGTTATATAATGATACAGCTGAAATATATGGAGTCGTGTCGCTTTAAGAAAAGTATCAAATGTATTATTATTATTATTATTCAAAGTAGTAACAACAACAATGTAAAAAAACAGTCAATAACATCCCTGATTATAAATAAGAAAATGTATGGAAATTGTGTAGAATTTATCATCCTTATAATTATCATGACCTAAATAAATGCATTAATATTATTCACAGATTTAACAATTTAATTACAGAGTTAATTGAGGGTTTTTGGTAAATTGTGCAAAATTCTGTGCCTTGAAAAAGAACAAAATGTTCATATTATAAAAATAACAAAATAATAATAATAATAATAATAATAATATAATATATGATACATAGAGCACAAGACGATATAAAGTCAAAATGTTTCACAACGTGTTATTTTCCACTTACCGCATTCCGCTCTTCTGAATATATGTAATATGTTGTACTATAAAGGATATTCTTGAACATGATGTGGTGCTGATTCTCTGTACAATCTCTATGAGATATTCTGCCGTTTACTACATTATATCTTAGCCTTGAATATGGATATTGTGCCCAGAGCTAGGATGTCATCCATCCATATACATACATCTATATGTATGTATCCTTCTATACCAAAAAATATGTATATCATGTAAATCTCCACGATGTAGGAACTCTGTATGTATTTTGGTGAAATGAATCTGTTCTTACCTTATTTTGAACTTTTATTTTTTTATTTTATTTTATTTCGTTTAATTTCTCTTTTCCTTTATGTCATGATATATGATTATTTACGTATTTATATGATGCAAATATATTTACTTGTCAAATTTTGTACACCAATAGTGTCTGATGAAGGTCTCCTGACCGAAACGTCGCATGCACTAAGCCTCTGGCATCAAATACAATAAAACCTGAAGAATTTTAAAACTACATTTTGTGTGCCGAATACTTCTTCAAATGTTTCACAACGCGTTAGTGCCGCCTCATCTTTTATATACAGCTCCGTGCCGCCTCACCTAAAATATACCGCTCCGTGCCGCCTCATCTAGTTTATACAGCTCCGTGCCGCCTCATCTAGAATATACAGCTCCGTGCTGCTTCATCTAGAATATACAGCCTTGTACCGCCTCATCTAGTATATACAGCTCCGTGCCGCCTCATCTAGAATATACAGCTCCATGCCGCCTCATCTAGAATATACAGCTCCGTGCCGCCTCATCTAGAATATACAGCTCCGTGCCGCCTCATCTAGAATATACAGCTCCGTGCCGCCTCATCTAGAATATACAGCTCCGTGCAGTCTCATCTAGAATATACAGCTCCGTGCCGCCTCATCTAGAATATACAGCTCCGTGCAGCCTCATCTAGTATATACAGCTCCGTGCCGCCTCATCTAGAATATACAGCTCCGTGCCGCCTCATCTAGAATATACAGCTCCGTGCAGCCTCATCTAGTATATACAGCTCCGTGCCGCCTCATCTAGAATATACAGCTCCGTGCCGCCTCATCTAGAATATACAGCTCCGTGCCGCCTCATCTAGAATACGTCGCATGCACTAAGCCTCTGGCATCAAATACAATAAAACCTGAAGAATTTAAAAACTACATTTTGTGTGCCGAATACTTCTTCAAATGTTTCACAACGCGTTAGTGCCGCCTCATCTTTTATATACAGCTCCGTGCCGCCTCACCTAAAATATACCGCTCCGTGCCGCCTCATCTAGTTTATACAGCTCCGTACCGCCTCATCTAGAATATACAGCTCCGTGCTGCTTCATCTAGAATATACAGCCTTGTACCGCCTCATCTAGAATATACAGCTCCGTGCCGCCTCATCTAGAATATACAGCTCCGTGCAGCCTCATCTAGTATATACAGCTCCGTGCCGCCTCATCTAGAATATACAGCTCCGTGCCGCCTCATCTAGAATATACAGCTCCGTGCCGCCTCATCTAGAATATACAGCTCCGTGCCGCCTCATCTAGAATATACAGCTCCGTGCCGCCTCACCTAAAATATACCGCTCCGTGCCGCCTCATCTAGTTTATACAGCTCCGTGCCGCCTCATCTAGAATATACAGCTCCGTGCTGCTTCATCTAGAATATACAGCCTTGTACCGCCTCATCTAGTATATACAGCTCCGTGCCGCCTCATCTAGAATATACAGCTCCATGCCGCCTCATCTAGAATATACAGCTCCGTGCCGCCTCATCTAGAATATACAGCTCCGTGCCGCCTCATCTAGAATATACAGCTCCGTGCCGCCTCATCTAGAATATACAGCTCCGTGCAGCCTCATCTAGAATATACAGCTCCGTGCCGCCTCATCTAGAATATACAGCTCCGTGCCGCCTCATCTAGAATATACAGCTCCGTGTCGCCTCATCTAGAATATACTGCTCCGTGCCGCCTCACCTAGAATATACTGCTCCGTGCCGCCTCACCTAGAATATACAGCTCCGTGCCGCATTATCTAGAATTTACTGCTCCGTGTCGCATCATCTAGAATATACAGCTCCGTGCCGCATCATTTAGAATATACCGCTCCGTGCCGACTCATCTAGTATATACAGCTCCATGCAGCCTCATCTAGAATATACAGCTCCGTGCAGCCTCATCTAGAATATACAGCTCCGTGCCGCCTCATCTAGAATATACAGCTCCGTGCCGCCTCATCTAGTATATACAGCTCCGTGCCGCCTCATCTAGAATATACAGCTCCGTGCCGCCTCATCTAGAATATACAGCTCCGTGTCGCCTCATCTAGAATATACTGCTCCGTGCCGCCTCATCTAGAATATACAGCTCCGTGCCGCCTCATCTAGAATATACAGCTCCGTGCCGCATCATCTAGAATTTACTGCTCCGTGCCGCCTCATCTAGAATATACAGCTCCGTGCCGCATCATCTAGAATTTACTGCTCCGTGTCGCCTCATCTAGAATATACTGCTCCGTGCCGCCTCACCTAGAATATACTGCTCCGTGCCGCCTCACCTAGAATATACAGCTCCGTGCCGCATCATCTAGAATTTACAGCTCCGTGTCGCCTCATCTAGAATATACTGCTCCGTGCCGCCTCACCTAGAATATACTGCTCCGTGCCGCCTCACCTAGAATATACAGCTCCGTGCCGCATTATCTAGAATTTACTGCTCCGTGTCGCATCATCTAGAATATACAGCTCCGTGCCGCATCATTTAGAATATACCGCTCCGTGCCGACTCATCTAGTATATACAGCTCCATGCAGCCTCATCTAGAATATACAGCTCCGTGCAGCCTCATCTAGAATATACAGCTCCGTGCCGCCTCATCTAGAATATACAGCTCCGTGCCGCCTCATCTAGTATATACAGCTCCGTGCCGCCTCATCTAGAATATACAGCTCCGTGCCGCCTCATCTAGAATATATAGCTCCGTGTCGCCTCATCTAGAATATACAGCTCCGTGCCGCCTCATCTAGAATATACAGCTCCGTGCCGCCTCATCTAGAATATACAGCTCCGTGCCACCTCATCTAGAATATACAGCTCCGTGCCGCCTCATCTAGAATATACAGCTCCGTGCCGCCTCATATAGAATATACAGCTCCGTGCCGCCTCATCTAGAATATACAGCTCCGTGCCGCCTCATCTAGAATATACAGCTTCGTGCCGCCTCAACTAGTATATACAGCTCCGTGCCGCCTCATCTAGAATATACAGCTCCGTGCCGCCTCATCTAGAATATACAGCTTCGTGCCGCCTGATCTAGAATATACAGCTCCGTGCCGCCTCATCTAGAATATACAGCTTCGTGCCGCCTCATCTAGTATATACAGCTCCGTGCCGCCTCATCTAGAATATACAGCTCCGTGCCGCCTCATCTAGAATATACAGCTCCGTGCCGCCTCATCTAGAATATACAGCTCCGTGCCGCCTCATCTAGAATATACAGCTCCGTGCCGCATCATCTAGAATATACAGCTCCGTGCCGCCTCATCTAGAATATACAGCTCCGTGTCGCCTCATCTAGAATATACAGCTCCGTGCCGCATCATCTAGAATATACCGCTCTGTGCCGACTCATCTAGTATATACAGCTCCGTGCCGCCTCATCTAGAATATACAGCTCCGTGCCGCCTCATCTAGAATATACTGCTCCGTGCCGCCTCATCTAGAATATACAGCTCCGTGTCGCCTCATCTGGAATATACTGCTCCGTGCCGCCTCATCTAGAATATACAGCTCCGTGCCGCCTCATCTAGAATATATAGCTCCGTGTCGCCTCATCTAGAATATACAGCTCCGTGTCGCCTCATCTAGAATATACAGCTCCGTGCTGCCTCATCTAGAATATACAGCTCCGAGCCGCCTCATCTAGAATATACATCTCTGTGCCGCCTCATCTAGAATATACAGATCCGTGCCGCCTCATCTAGAATATACAGCTCCGTGCCGCCTCATCTAGTATATACAGCTCCGTGCCACCTCATCTAGAATATACAGCTCCGTGCCGCCTCATCTAGTATATACAGCTCCGTGCCGCCTCATCTAGAATATACAGCTCCGTGCCGCCTCATCTAGAATATACAGCTCCGTGCCGCCTCATCTAGAATATACAGCTCTGTGCCGCCTCATCTAGTATATACAGCTCCGTGCCACCTCATCTAGAATATACAGCTCAGTGCCGCCTCATCTAGAATATACAGCTCCGTGCCGCCTCATCTAGAATATACAGCTCCGTGCCGCCTCATCTAGAATATACAGCTCCGTGCCGCCTCATCTAGAATATACAGCTCCGTGCCGCCTCATCTAGAATATACAGCTCCGTGCCGCCTCATCTAGAATATACAGCTCCGTGCCGCCTCATCTAGAATATACAGCTCCGTGCCGCCTCATCTAGAATATACAGCTCCGTGCCGCCTCATCTAGTATATACAGCTCCGTGCCGCCTCATCTAGAATATACAGCTCCGTGCCGCCTCACCTAAAATATACCGCTCCGTGCCGCCTCATCTAGTATATACAGCTCCGTGCCGCCTCATCTAGAATATACTGCTCTGTGCCGCCTCATCTAGAATATACAGCTCCGTGTCGCCTCATCTGGAATATACTGCTCCGTGCCGCCTCATCTAGAATATACAGCTCCGTGCCGCCTCATCTAGAATATATAGCTCCGTGTCGCCTCATCTAGAATATACAGCTCCGTGTCGCCTCATCTAGAATATACAGCTCCGTGCCGCCTCATCTAGAATATACAGCTCCGAGCCGCCTCATCTAGAATATACATCTCTGTGCCGCCTCATCTAGAATATACAGCTCCGTGCCGCCTCATCTAGAATATACAGCTCCGTGCCGCCTCATCTAGTATATACAGCTCCGTGCCGCCTCATCTAGAATATACAGCTCCGTGCCGCCTCATCTAGAATATACAGCTCCGTGCCGCCTCATGTAGAATATACAGCTCCGTGCCGCCTCATCTAGAATATACAGCTCTGTGCCGCCTCATCTAGAATATACAGCTCTGTGCCGCCTCATCTAGTATATACAGCTCCGTGCCACCTCATCTAGAATATACAGCTCAGTGCCGCCTCATCTAGAATATACAGCTCCGTGCCGCCTCATCTAGAATATACTGCTCTGTGCCGCCTCATCTAGAATATACAGCTCCGTGTCGCCTCATCTGGAATATACTGCTCCGTGCCGCCTCATCTAGAATATACAGCTCCGTGCCGCCTCATCTAGAATATATAGCTCCGTGTCGCCTCATCTAGAATATACAGCTCCGTGTCGCCTCATCTAGAATATACAGCTCCGTGCCGCCTCATCTAGAATATACAGCTCCGAGCCGCCTCATCTAGAATATACATCTCTGTGCCGCCTCATCTAGAATATACAGCTCCGTGCCGCCTCATCTAGAATATACAGCTCCGTGCCGCCTCATCTAGTATATACAGCTCCGTGCCGCCTCATCTAGAATATACAGCTCCGTGCCGCCTCATCTAGAATATACAGCTCCGTGCCGCCTCATCTAGAATATACAGCTCCGTGCCGCCTCATCTAGAATATACAGCTCTGTGCCGCCTCATCTAGAATATACAGCTCTGTGCCGCCTCATCTAGTATATACAGCTCCGTGCCACCTCATCTAGAATATACAGCTCAGTGCCGCCTCATCTAGAATATACAGCTCCGTGCCGCCTCATCTAGAATATACAGCTCCGTGCCGCCTCATCTAGAATATACAGCTCCGTGCCGCCTCATCTAGTATATACAGCTCCGTGCCGCCTCACCTAAAATATACCGCTCCGTGCCGCCTCATCTAGTATATACAGCTCCGTGCCGCCTCATCTAGAATATACAGCTCTGTGCCGCCTCATCTAGAATATACAGCTCCGTGTCGCCTCATCTGGAATATACAGCTCCGTGTCGCCTCATCTAGAATATACAGCTCAGTGCCGCCTCATCTAGAATATACAGCTCCGTGCCGCCTCATCTAGAATATACATCTCTGTGCCGCCTCATCTAGAATATACAGCTCCGTGCCGCCTCATCTAGAATATACAGCTCCGTGCCGCCTCATCTAGTATATACAGCTCCGTGCCGCCTCATCTAGTATATACTGCTCCGTGCCGCCTCATCTAGAATATATAGCTCCGTGCCGCCTCATCTAGAATATACAGCTCCGTGCCGCCTCATCTAAAATATACAGCTCCGTGCCGCCTCATCTAGAATATACAGCTCTGTGCCGCCTCATCTAGAATATACAGCTCTGTGCCGCCTCATCTAGTATATACAGCTCCGTGCCACCTCATCTAGAATATACAGCTTAGTGCCGCCTCATCTAGAATATACAGCTCCGTGCCGCCTCATCTAGAATATACAGCTCCGTGCCGCCTCATCTAGAATATACAGCTCCGTGCTGCCTCATCTAGAATATACAGCTCCGTGCCGCCTCATCTAGAATATACAGCTCCGTGCCGCCTCATCTAGAATATACAGCTCCGTGCTGCCTCATCTAGAATATACAGCTCCGTGCCGCCTCATCTAGAATATACAGCTCCGTGCTGCCTCATCTAGTATATACAGCTCCGTGCCGCCTCACCTAAAATATACCGCTCCGTGCCGCCTCATCTAGTATATACAGCTCCGTGCCGCCTCATCTAGAATATACAGCTCCCTGCCGCCTCATCTAGAATATACAGCTCCGTGCTGCCTCATATAGTATATACAGCTCCGTGCCGCCTCATCTAGAATATGCAGCTCCGTGCCGCCTCATCTAGAATATACAGCTTCGTGCCGCCTCATCTAGAATATACAGCTTCGTGCCGCCTCATCTAGAATATACAGCTCCGTTCCGCCTCATCTAGAATATACAGCTCCGTGCCGCCTCATCTAGAATATACTGCTCTGTGCCGCCTCATCTAGAATATACAGCTCCGTGCCGCCTCATCTAGAATATACAGCTCCGTGCTGCCTCATCTAGTATATACAGCTCCGTGCCGCCTCACCTAAAATATACCGCTCCGTGCCGCCTCATCTAGTATATACAGCTCCCTGCCGCCTCATCTAGAATATACAGCTCCGTGCTGCCTCATCTAGTATATACAGCTCCGTGCCGCCTCATCTAGAATATGCAGCTCCGTGCCGCCTCATCTAGAATATACAGCTTCGTGCCGCCTCATCTAGAATATACAGCTCCGTGCCGCCTCATCTAGAATATACTGCTCCGTGCCGCCTCATCTAGAATATACAGCTTCGTGCCGCCTCATCTAGTATATACAGCTCCGTGCCGCCTCATCTAGAATATACAGCTTCGTGCCGCCTCATCTAGAATATACAGCTTCGTGCCGCCTCATCTAGAATTTACAGCTCCGTTCCGCCTCATCTAGAATATACAGCTCCGTGCCGCCTCATCTAGAATATACAGCTCCGTGCCGCCTCATCTAGAATATACAGCTCCGTGCCGCCTCATCTAGAATATACAGCTCCGTGCCGCCTCATCTAGAATATACTGCTCCGTGCCGCCTCATCTAGAATATACAGCTTCGTGCCGCCTCATCTAGTATATACAGCTCCGTGCCGCCTCATCTAGAATATACAGCTTCGTGCCGCCTCATCTAGAATATACAGCTTCGTGCCGCCTCATCTAGAATTTACAGCTCCGTTCCGCCTCATCTAGAATATACAGCTCCGTACCGCCTCATCTAGAATATACAGCTCCGTGCCGCCTCATCTAGAATATACAGCTCCGTGCCGCCTTTGCGTTTTTACAGCCGTTTTTGGAGCTGTTTTTAAATTTGGTCAATGAAAAACGGCTCCAAAAATGGCTCAAGAAGTGACATGCGTTTCTTTTTATGAGTCTTTTTAAAAAATGGGCGAGTAAAAAATGCCCCGTGGGAACAGAACGCCGTTTGTCCCATTGAAATCAATAGGCAGATGTTTGTAGGTGTTCTGCTTCCGATTTTTCAGCTGCTTTTCGGGACGTTTACGGCCGTGTGAACATTCCCTCACTGTGAGAACTGTGAATCCGTGGAACAGCCGTTCTCCGGAGCCAGTCACCGCAGGAACAGGAGATGGCTGCAAAAAAGACAACATAATATCAGTGCCTATGTCAATGAATAGAACCTTGTATGAAGTTGATCCAGTCTGATCGCCACTTGGGATCAGGAAGGAAATGTTACCTCTTTAGGGCAGATTGGTTTATGACTTATGGATTTCTTACCTTCCTCTGGATGAATAAGGTTCTAAAGTTTAGCCCTATCCCGTCCCTTCATCCACATCCTCTCCCAGTCCTTGGTTGAACATAATGGACATTTGTCTCTTTATATTGTACTAACTATGAAGGGTCAATTCAGATGAAGACACAGAATTAAGAGCGCGTTCCCATGCAGCAGATTTGTTGTAGACATTTTTGTGACTGTCTCATACATTTGAATGAGACTTGTAGAAATCCATGCACCTGCTGCAGAGACAACTCTCATGTATGGAACAGATTGTCTACAACAAATCTGCCGTGTGTGAATACTCCCTGATAAATGAACGTTTACTCCATCATCCCAGCAGTTAGGGCTTATTCAGACGAACGTGATATACGTCCGTGCAACGCGCGTGATTTTCACGCGCCTCGCACGGACCTATATTATTCTATGGGGCCGGGCAGACAGTTCCGTGATTTTTACGCAGCGTGAGTCCGCTGCGTAAAACTCACGACATGTCCGGTCTTTATGCATATTTCGCGCATCACGCACCCATTGAAGTCAATGGGTGCGTGAAAAGCGCGCACGGCACACGGACGCACTTCCAGGTGCCGCGCGGGATTTGCGCTACAGCAGTAAAAACTGTGAATGAAAACAGAAAAGCACCACGTGCTACAAACATACAAACAGAGTGTCATAATGCAGCCACGCATCATATGCTGCTGACACACTGAGCTTTTGTGGACCTTTTGCGCGTGCAAAACGCTGCATTTTTCGCGCGCGCAAAACGCACACGCTCGTGTGAATCCGGCCTAAATACAATGGATATGCCGCTGGATCCTTTTTTTGTGTTTCAATAGACCGTGTGAAGGGTCCGTTGAAGAATAGAACATGTCCTATTTTCCCTCCATAGACTCAAGTCTATGATGATCCGTAAAAACGGGTCCCAACGACCGTTCTTCAAGTCCGATTTTTCCCCGCGTTTGTCTGAATTCGGCCTGACTATCTGATGTGTACGGGGATGTTCCAACCCTCCCCTCGATAGCAGATGTCGGGGAAAAGAAGCATCGGGTATTTCGGGATTCAACATGCCCGATCCTTTGATCCCACAAGAGATAATCCGCCAGGGGAGTCCGGAGGGGACAGGGGAGATTGGAAGCGGTTTATTCCCCTGTCCCCATTGAAAGTCATTTCCGATGGTGGATTTACACGCGCGTGCTTACGTTATATGGGGGATTTTGGAGGATCGTTTCTTGGCTATTGGAAGTGTATGGGCAGCTTAAGAAAATAAAGAGCAACTGTGAGCTGAGAATCGCCATAACCGACCACACTGGTGAGGAGCAAGAGGTTAAATGATTCCTGTGAGGTTGTAATTAGGGAGTAATTAGAGGCTCTGGTAACTTCAGCGATCCCTGGTCCCTGTAGAATTGCAGCATTGTCAGTCCCAGCACGTTAACCAAAAATAGTAGCCGGCCGCTGCTGTCAGACAGGACCACACAGGCAGCGGAGTCATGGAGATGTCTCATGTATACAGAATATAATGTGCTCGTAGTGGTAGAATAGAAATATATAATAAATAATAATTAGAACGATAAACATTCACCATTTTGCGGATCAGCAAATGTCCACACGTAAAACCATTTAAAACATTTTAATGGAGCCAACATTTTGCACTGATTAATTTCTTAATATGTCTTCATAGGGGTCAGAGTTCAGTTTTTCTAATACAGAGATCCAAATCCCCTGCCTAGAGAGTTACGTGATACAATTTTGTGGACCTGCAGCCACCACTAGGCGGAGCTAACTGCATACTGTGTTATTATTGAGTTCAATGTATATACAGCATGCAGTAAGCTCCCCCTAGTGGTGGCTGCAGGTACACAGAATTTCATCATATAACTCTATGTCTATGCAGGGGATTTGGAACTTCGTATCAGAATAATTATAACCCTTGATAATAATTTCAATATATATATAAGTCCATCCACCTTGACATGCACAGTACCATACACTGCCTGCAGCCTGGATTGCTCAGCTATACTGTTCTATCAGCTTTAGGGGGTAACACAAAATGATACTACTCTATATTGTATTGTGAAATATGAGCAAAAGGGAAACTGGACATGCCCCCTCTTCATCAGAACATCTATAATGTCCTATCAAAGCGCAACTAAATGATCTGCGATCAGTGAGAAGAAATAAGCCCCGCCTCCCTGACCCCTTAGAGACAGAAATGTTCATTTTCTGAAGAGTCAGGGCTGCAGGGAAGTGTAATGTGTCATGCTGAGTAAAAATGGCATAGGGGACACGCTATTTTGCAGCCCTCAAATCCGGGAGGCTGTTTAGTGGGTGAAATTGCGCCAAATAGTTCATTGTCATTAGGACTCTTGTAATCATTTAAAGGGCCAGTCCAGGTTTTTTTTTAAGCAACCCGTGTAAAATCTTATAAATGTTGCATCTTTTAATATTAAATGGATATTTGTTTTTGTAAAGTCATATTCAATAATTTGTTATATATTCATTGTATTTAACCCTTGGCTGCTCTGCGTCTGTATCAATATTATCCTGACAGTGAGATGGAGACTATTGATCGGAGAGGGTAAAAGTCATTTCCCTGAGTGAAGAAGAAAACAAGCGTTATATGACCTATAATAGACTTCAATGGATTAGAACAAGTTGGTGGTGAATTTATTGTATTTACTCCGGTGCGTCCTGGGGCCGCACACTCACTGCGGTAACGCCTGATTGATAATCAAAAGAACAAGCCAAGGGGAAGACAAAAGACTTGTTATCCATGTCAAGACATCAATTACGTGTCCATCCCTGAGAATTAGACACAGGCGAGTCACCCAGACGTGAAGACAAGTGAGGAGAGGGGTCATATATATGTACGTATACCGTATATGGGAAGATCCTTAAAGGAGCACTCCAATCACCACATAATCTTACACTGATGACGCCCACATACTGGACTAATGACTATCCTTGGACTCTTACTGGTGTGAGGTATTATTATATGTCAGGGAGATGACAGTCACGACTTGCTACAATGTAGAAACCTTACTGTAACAGGGAATACGGTGAACACAATATACAGATGAGAATATATACACTATGGTCGAAACTATATATTTTTTTATACTAAAATTGTAGGGTACAGAGGCAGAAATACCAATATTATTTGTAAATTGGGTCAGAGGTGATGTGGGGTCTTACATCCGCCCTATACACCCTTTACTGCCCCAACATCTCAATGTCCCTGCACAGATTGCATCTGAAGTGCAAGTTGAACATATCACTGTCAATAACAGGAGCTATCTACCGGGTGTCAGAGATTACAACTAAACCACTGGATCGCCAGGACTGACCACTAAACCACTCGATCCAAAGGTCACCACTAGATCGCAAGGTGTGAACATTGACACTATGGTATAGACATGACACTATGTTACTGGTACAGAGACCGGGCACAGGATCACTAGATACCACTGTGACCTCTAGCACTAGACCACTAGAGCAATAACATCACCCTCTATCCTATTCAACCCCCTTCCATACAAACCATACACAAAAGAGGTCCTCCAACCGTTGACCTTTTCATTTTAAGAATCTGTTTGTCCACCCTACCACAATCCAGCTCAGGGGCCCTGATGGATATTTTCCTTTACCCTGAATTTCTAGTCAATGTATCAGTGCTGGATCACTGTACGTCAGCTGAGGTTCAGCTTTGCCACCTGTGGGCACCTGTTGGCACCTGTGGGCACCTGTGGGTAGCGTTCATTGATGCTAAGCAACGGCCTGTACACATTTAGTCAGTGGTTTAGATAACAGACTGGCCGACATTTTATTATCCGTTTCCTTTTGATATAACTGGGCAGGAAGGGAGTCACCAGAGCTCCAGGTCACGGCCTCCGAGCTCCAATCCGGACATTTTGCAGCAATGTTGATGAACTGTCCCTTGAAGAAGTGCTGTGTAGGCTCTGCACTGATCCCCCTCCCTCTAATACTCTGAGACCACTTAAGCTTTCTGTAGAGGTCACACAAGCAGCACAAATGTTGTTTTCTGGTTATTTTCTCCTCCGGCTTCTTATCTCCATTACTGTCCACAGAGAACTGCAAGACTGAAAATGGAAGGAAAATTCTGCGATTATTTGTTGGTTTCCAGTAGTTACAAATTGTGAGTTCTGTGTCCAGGTAATAAAAAGCTTCAATATCACCAAATAAAGAATCAGATAGTCGACATATCCTCCCACTGACAATTACACTATCACACAGGGTATCGTGATGCACAAAGAGAAAACATAAGGGGCTTTATGAGGGTAGAGGAAAGGGTCTCCAGAAACAGTGCCACTCTTGTCCATGGTTGTGTCTGGTATTGCAGCTCAGTTCTCTTTAAGTTAATACCAGACATAACCCATGGGCAGGCAACTATTTTTTGGGGAAAAAACAGCATTCTTTCAAATCTCATACAACACATTTTTGCAGTGATTTTACCTCCAGATCTGTCAATGTCTATAACTCCAAGTCCACCATGTACATATTATACTTAATACCTTATGGGCTATTGTGTTGATCTCCCGGCCTCCTTCTAAGCCTGCGTGGTTACATCAAGTGCCCAAACTGTACAAGAATGGCCATGCCCCCCCCCCCCCCCATCAAAGTATGCAGAGAAATGTAGTCTGATGGTGATGTCATTGAGGAGGAAGGTCCTGGCAAGGAACTACTTAGATACTTAGATATCTTCTATTCTGTCTGGGAAATCAGTGGAGCTCACAGCCTGGAAAAAAAGTGCCAAAAACTAGTTGAGGGATCATTTAGATGAGTGGTCTCCAGCTGGGAAGTAACCACCACTCCCAGCATGCTCTGGCAGGGAAAGTGCTATTCTTGATTGGAGAAAATCATGGGTCCAACCTGTGGTCTCCCAACTGGTCTACCCCTATACTAGTACAGCAGACCCCATACATTTAACCACAGATGTTCTGCCATCCATCATCGAAGACACATGTTCAACATTTCTCACACTGAGCTGTTTAATAGAACACCCCCCACCCCACCCCCACAGGGAGTCGGATAATTTCCCTGGATGAATTGAACATTAGTTATCATTTTATTAATTGAGCACCATTCGGCATTACTGGAAGAAGGAAGAGGGCAGCAAATTCAGGGGCAAAATGTGCCCCCCACCCTGACATGGATTTCAGAGAAGAAGAAGAAGAAGAAGAAGGAAGAAGAAGAAGAAGAAGAAGAAGAAGAAGAAGAAGAAGAAGAAGAAGAAGAAGAAGAAGAAGAAGAAGAAGAGGAAAGAAGATAAATGAAGAAGAAGAAGATAAATGAAGAAGAAGAAGAAGGAAAAGAAGACGAAGAAGTAAGATAAATGATTGATATCAGCCCAAGATTACAGCAACCTGCACATAAGGAAGGGGGAGGGGTGGAGGGGGGGTCCATAGAGACTTGTGACTCTTGTTTTACATGGAATGATTGGAGTTTTCCTCCTGTGGATTGTGTGACAGTGAAACCACCCAGGCTGAGATTAATCCACTTTATGCCGGGCGTGGAGGAGAATGCCCTGAGCGCTGTGCGCCGGGCCCGTTCATTAGCGCCTGATTGCCTTGTCGTTCCCTGTGTGCTGTGCGACATCTCATACATATGGAAGGCATGGCTGCCACTCATTTCCTTTCTCCTGAGTAATTGATTGTGATAATGAATTTGTGCTGCCTGCTGCAGAAGACGCCTCCACCCTGGCAGCGGGCGAGACTGGCACTGCCCTCCGCTAATCATCTCATAGCATGGCTGGCGAGGAGTCCGGCGCTATTAACACACTTCTAACTATTAAGTGTGGAAATTGGAATTGTGATGATGGAGAAAATCAAAGAGCAGGCGGCAATAATGCGCAGATTTATCTCCGCTAATTATAGCAATTTGCGGGCGGGAATTAGCCGTTTGTCATGTCGGATATGGCGCTAATTTGGGAAAATTGACTTGAGGGGAAAAATTTACATTAAAAAGCGACAAACACAAAGGAATCCGAATAAAAGAAAGTGGCTGAAATTAACCCAAAGGCCCCAAAATAGGAGAAAGAAATCAATATAGATCGATTACACCCCACACACTGACAAGATGTCACATGTATAGGGGTCACCTATATGTAGTGATAGTCTATAATGTACAGAGGTCACTAATATGTAGTGATACTCTATCATGTACATGGATCACATATATGTAGTGATAATCTATAATGAACATGGATCACATATATGTAGTAATAGTAATGTGCACTCAACGATCACATATATTTAGGATCTATAATTTTTAATGTACAGGGATCAACTATATGTATATATGTATAATCCACAGGGATATATATATATATATATATATATATATATATATATATATATATATATAATGTCTAATGCTCCGGGATCACATATATGTGGATATGATATATCATGTATAATATATAAGGATCACATATATGCAGTTATACTCTATAAATATAGAATTTACAGCGATCATATATATATGTAGGATATATAATATATACGGATCACATATATGTAGTTGTTTTCTATTATATATAATCTACAGGGATCATAGATATGATGTATAATGTACAGCGTTCCCATATATGATGGATCTATAATATGTAATGTACAGGAATCACATCTATATCTAAAATGTGTAATGGTGATATAAATGTAGGATGTATTATATATAATATACAAGGATCGCATGTAACAATAATAGTTATAATATATAATGCACAGATAACATATTTATTTACGATCTAAAATATGAATTCTTAAAGATCATATAAACGTAGGATCTATAATATTATGTATATATATATATATATATATATATATATATATATATATATATATATATATATATATATATATATGTAGGACCTGTAAAATATAATGTACAGATAGCATATATGTAGGATCTATACTGTACACGAATCATATATATGTAGGAACTATAATATATAATGTACATGGATCACATATGTAGAAAATGGAAATTAAATAATGTACAGGGAACACATATATAGATGACCAAAAAATATTTAATGTACAGGGATCACATATATAGTAGGATCTAACAGATCCTACGAATATATAATGTACAGGGATCTTATTTATGTGGGATCTATAATATATCATGTACAGGGATCACATATATGTAGGATCTATAATGTATAATGTACAGGGATAATATATGTAGAATATATAATGTACAGGGATCACATATATGTAGGATCTATAATGTATAATGTACAGGGATAATATATGTAGAATATATAATGTACAGGGATCACATATATGTAGGATCTATAATGTATAATGTACAGGGATAATATATGTAGAATATATAATGCACAGGGATCACACACACACACACACACGTATATATATAATGTATGATGTACAGGGATCACATATATGTAGGATCTTTGATGTATAATGTATAGGGATCACATTATAATAGGTTCAGCTGTTTGATCTGGCATTGTCCAATGTTCTTATGTATAACCTGTAATGTATATAAAAAGTATTACATACATCTATGATTTATAGTAATATAATTTATAATATGCTGAGATACCGTATGTATGATGTATAATGTACGGTGATCATATACACATAGACACCAGATGATAGCAAAACACTTTTCTACAAATGTTTGCACTCCCATCATTTCTCATGTGGAGGGTGCACTGAGGACTATTAGTGATTTTGATATTAACAGAAGCCAATCCTCACAAAGATAACCGTCTGTACATTATACACGATACGTTATACACGATACATTATATACGATACATTATATACGATGCACTATACACTAAACATTATACACGATATATTATATACGATACATAATACATGAAATATTACACACTAAACCTTAGACACGAGATATTATACATGAAATATTACACACTAAACATTAGACACGAGATATTATACATGAAATATTACACACTAAACATTAGACACGAGATATTATACATGCCACATGATATACATGATATATTTATTATACACGATATATCACACGCTAAACATTATACGCAATGCATTATACACGATATATTATATGCAATATATTTATTATGCAGGATTAATTCTATAGAATAAACAGATAAATACTAGACACATGGACCGGAGCTGAGATACATCGGTTATATATATATATATAAAACATTCCAGATTTGTGTATTTGGAGGTAAAAAGAAACAAAACCAATAACCCCTGCGTGCAAGAATACAGGGTGGCCCTTTATATAGAGAAATATAACGCGGGTGTCTATAGATAGAGGAGTTTGATAGAATAAATAAGAAATCTAATTAATATTTAGAATTTATTGTATGGACTAGTGGAACCATATAGCGGAGAGGAGTTCGTCATTATATAAAACTCGTGGGGACTTTACAGCCACTTACCTGTGTTTTTACATAGGACTGCAGGTAGCGCAGCTGAAGGAGCTTCAGTGGTTAATCGGTGACATTTGCACTTTGTAATTGTAGGTAGAGGCGAAGGAGCTGAGATGTTACACAGTTACCTATAGACTGCACGGACAGGCGGTTCTGTCTTCATGTTAGGAGCCACTGAAATACACAGAAATATATAGATACACTTATATACATAGAGGAAGATCTATAGAGACGAGAGACGGCCCCTATAGATAGCAACTGATGGTATCGGAGATTGACACTGTGCGTCGCATCTGTTAGGATTATTCTTTGTTTAATTTTATATATATATTCACACACATACATATATATGGATGCATATAAACACATATAGATACATCTCCTCCACACATATATAGATACATATCCTCCACATATTTAGCTACATATCCTCCACACACATATAGATTGAGAAAGACTCTATGGTAGAGCTGAAACGCTGCTGTTTTTGATTGATGGAAGAAAGCACATTTTCTATTTTTGCAACATCTCCGGAGTGATGCCTGATTCTTGGAAATATAAAGAATATATACATACTATATATAATATATATATATATATATATATATATATATATATATATATATTATGATACATACTAAATGTATATAGACAGTGATGCACATTATATATATATATATATATATATATATATATATATATATATAAACAAACACGGGAGATAAATAGACCTTATATAGATACATATCCTCCACACATATATAGATACATATCCTCCAAATATATAGATACATATCCTCCACACACATATAGATACATAACCTCCAGTCACATATAGATTAATATCTTCCAAACATATATAAATACATATCCTTCACACATATAGATACATATCCTCCGCACATATAGATACATATACTTCACACATATAGATACATATCCTCCGCACATATAGATACATATTCTTCACACATATAGATACATATCCTCCGCACATATAGATACATATACTTCACACATATAGATACATATCCTCCGCACATATAGATACATATTCTTCACACATATAGATACATATCCTCTGCACATACTGATACATATCCTCCACACATATAAAGACACCTATCCTCCACATATATTTAGATACATATCCTCCACACATATATAGACACATATCCTCCACATATATTTAGATACATATCCTCCACATATATAAATACATATCCTCCACACATATTGATACATATCCTCCACACATATTTAGATACATATCCTCCACATATAGATACATATTCTCCACACTTATAGATACATATCCTCCACATATAGATACATATCCTCTGCACATATAGATACATATCCTCCACACATATTTAGATACATATCCTCCACATATATAGATACATATCCTCCACATATATAGATACATATCCTCCACATATATAGATACATATCCTCCACATATATAGATACATATCCTCCACATATAGATACATATTCTCTGCACATATAGATACATATCCTCCACACATATAGATACATGGACAATAATCGAACAGATAACTGTTGCTGTTACTTTGTATCTTGTCGCTTCGTTACATTCCTGTAATTTCTGTGTTTATTTCTTGCATATTGCGCCATTTCCAGGCAGCGATTATTAGCAGATGAAGGCGATAATGAGCTCTCTTCATATAATATAGGGACGATTACTGCGCGGGATTCAGCACCTCGGTCAGCGCCAACACGTGTAATGTCTATGGAGGGCTGCGCCCCCTCCGCCCCTGCGCCTCATTGGCTCTTAGGAAAGGCTCCCAGGCACCTGGCCCCTCCACTGTCCTCCTCATCCCCACCCTCCTCATCCTCCTCCTCTGCTGAGTGGTAGCAGCAGCTGCAGGAGCTAAGACCCCTCCAACCTGCAGCCCATTGCTGGTACCTCCAGTGCCCCCTCATCTTCATCTTCCTCATCCTCTGCTGAGTCTTGGATCCTGGCAGACCTCCTGGAGCTGAGACCTCATCAACCCCTCTAGGCAGAAGTCCATTGCTGCCACTTCCAGTCCTCCCCATCATCCCCTTCACCCTAATCCCCATCATCCTCCTCCTAATCCTCTTCCTCCTCCTCTGTTGAGTGGTGGATGTTCTCAGCCTCTCCTGGACCCCTTCATTATAGCATCGAACCTGCAGCCCATTGCTGGTGATTGTAGTGCCCTCAGCCTCCTCTGCCGAGTGTGGGACCCCAGAAGCTTCTACCGCACCCCCACAGCTGGCACCATGAATTTAAACTTCACCTCCCCAGTGCATCAGGTGTCCACTCATAGACCCACATCATTCTTCATAGAGGACATTTTACTGCACAAACCCAAACCCCTGCGAGAGTCAATCAGCCACTTCAGCGCCAACACCTTCACCACCAGGGTGCCCCTGCTGGACTATGGCTACCCCCTGATGCCAACCCCGACCATCCTGGCACCGCATCCTCACCATCCGCTACACAAGCCCGACCACCACCCCTTCTTCCTGACCTCAGGTGAGTGACACCCACATCACCCCAAACTCTGTGATAGGGCCTGAACCATTAACCAAATCACAGTCCGCTATTATGCTTATTATTATTATTCTCCTCCTTCTTATTTATCATTATCAGTATTATTATTGATCGCCTCCTCCTTCTCCTTTATAGGATTATTAGTAATATATTATTTTCTCCTCCTTATTTTTTATTATTATTATTATTATTATTATTATTATTATTATTATTATTATTATATTCTTATTCTTTTTCTTCTTCTTCCTTTTCTTCTTATTATTGTAATGTTATTATTCTCATTATTTATTATATTATCATCATCATCATCATCATCATTATTGTTTCTATTATTATTATATATTATTATTTATTGTTATTATTTATTCTTAGTCTTTTTATAAATTTCCGCTTTCGTTTTGTAGTTATTATGAATAGAATATACGGGAATAATAAAATAACATCAATGTCGATCCACTGCAGATTATTACTTTATTGATTTATAGATATGAAAATAACAAATACAGTCAGGTCATAATTTATAATGCGTTATAATTTACAGATGTAGCAGAGTCGTATTTGTTAAATAATACGTTGGTGTCCGATTTTTATTATTGCCACAACTAATAAAGACTGTGGATTTCAATAGGACTGCAGGTAAAATGACTGTCATCTGCATTCAGAGAGTTATCACTCCGTGTTATTTGTGGTGTTACATAGGACTGCAGGTAACATCTACTACATTATCTGTACTCAGAGCGTTATCACTGTGTTATCTGTGGTGTTACATAGGACTGCAGGTAACATCTACTACATTATCTGTACTCAGAGCGTTATCACTGTGTTATATGTGGTGTTACATAGGACTGCAGGTAATATCTACTACATTATCTGTACTCAGTGTTATCTGTGGTGTTACATAGGACTGCAGGTAACATCTACTACATTATCTGTACTCAGAGAGTTATTACTGTGTTATCTGTGGTGTTACATAGGACTGCAGGTAGCATCTACTACATTATCTGTACTGCGAGGATTGAGTTGGAGATTTATATGACATTTCATACTGTATTATAGAGATGTTGTTATTATAAGTTTATATAAAGGAGGAACATTGGAGACAGTAGCACCGGGAACTAGGAACAAGACAAGACCGCCCCCCCCCCCCACCACACACACACACACTATCCCTTGTTATCTTTGGGGAGATAAACTGTATCTAAAGATGTAGCAGAGCTGAATCTCTGGAGGGCATTGTAAAAGAGATGTCAAAATTAGTTGAGCAACAAACTCATCTCATTCAGGCTTCTGCCTCTGTACATTTGATGTGGCCGTGTAGGAGTGATGCTCAAGCCGTCAGATATATCTATTACAATATCTGCTACATTATTTGTACTCAGAGAGTTTTCACTGTTTTATCTGTGGTGTTACATGGGACTGCAGCTAACATCTACTACATTATCTGTACTCAGAGAGCTATCACTGTGTTATCTGTGTTGTTACATAGGACTGCAGGTAACATCTACTACATTATCAGTAATCAGAGAGTTATCACTGTGTTATCTGTGGTGTTACATGGGACTGCAGGTAACATCTACTACATTATCTTTACTCAGAGAGCTATCACTGTGTTATCTGTGGTGTTACATAGGACTGCAGCTAACATCTACTACATTATCTGTACTCAGAGAGCTATCACTGTTTTCTCTGTGGTGTTACATGGGACTGCAGGTAACATCTACTACATTATCTGTACTAAGAGAGTTATCATTGTGCGTTATCTGTGGTGTTACATAGGACTGCAGGTAACATCTACTACATTATCTGTACTCAGAGAGTTATCACTGTGTTATCTGTGGTGTTACATAGGAATGCAGGTTCCATCTACTGCATTATCTGTACTCAGAGAGTTATCACTATGTTATCTGTGGTGTTACATAGGACTGCAGGTAACATCTACTACATGATCTGTACTCAGAGAGTTATCACTGTGTTATCTGTGGTGTTACATAGGACTGCAGGTAACATCTACTACATTATCTGTAATCAGAGAGCTATCACTGTGTTATCTGTGGTGTTACATAGGACTGCAGATAACATCTACTACATTATCTGTACTCAGAGAGCTATCACTGTGTTATCTGTGGTGTTACATAGGACTGCAGGTAACATCTACTACATTATCTGTACTCAGAGAGCTATCACTGTGTTATCTGCGGTGTTACATAGGACTGCAGGTAACATCTACTACATTATCTGTACTCAGAGAGTTATCACTGTGTTATCTGTGGTGTTACATAGGACTGCAGGTAACACTACTACATTATCTGTACTCAGAGAGTTATCACTGTGTTATATGTAGTGTTACATAGGACTGCAGGTAACATATTCTCCACACTTATAGATATATATCCTCCACATATAGATACATATTCTCCACACATATTACATATCACATGTTACCTGCAGTCCTATGTAACACCACAGATAACAGTGATAACTCTCTGAATACAGATAATGTAGTAGATGTTACCTGCAGTCCTATGTAACACCACAGATAACACAGTGATAACTCTCTGATTACAGATAATGTAGTAGTGTTACCTGCAGTCCTATGTAACACCACAGATAACACAGTGATAACTCTGTGAGTACAGATAATGTAGTAGATGTTACCTGCAGTCCTATGTAACACCACAGATAACACAGTGATAACTCTCTGAGTACAGATAATGTAGTAGATGTTACCTGCAGTCCTATGTAACTCCACAGATAACACAGTGATAACTCTCTGAGTACAGATAATGTAGTAGTGTTACCTGCAGTCCTATGTAACACCACAGATAACACAGTGATAACTCTCTGAGTACAGATAATGTAGTAGATGTTATCGGCAGTCCTATGTAACACCACAGATAACACAGTGATAACTCTCTGAGTACAGATAATGTAGTAGATGGAACCTGCAGTCCTATGTAACAACAGATAACACAGTGATAACTCTCTGAGTACAGATAATGTAGTAGATGTTATCTGCAGTCCTATGTAACACCACAGATAACACAGTGATAACTCTCTGAGCACAGATAATGTAGTAGTGTTACCTGCAGTCCTATGTAACACCACAGATAACACAGTGATAACTCTGAGTACAGATAATGTAGTAGTGTTACCTGCAGTCCTATCTAACACCACAGATAACATAGTGATAACTCTCTGAGTACAGATAATATAGTAGATGTTACCTGCAGTCCTATGTAACACCACAGATAACACAGTGATAACTCTCTGAGTACTGATAATGTAGATGTTACCTGCAGTCCTATGTAACACCACAGAGAACACAGTGATAACTCTCTGAGTACAGATAATGTAGTAGATGTTACCTGCAGTCCCATGTAACACCACAGATAAAACAGTGATAACTCTCTGATTACAGATAATGTAGTAGATGTTACCTGCAGTCCTATGTAACAACACAGATAACACAGTGATAGCTCTCTGAGTACAGATAATGTAGTAGATGTTACCTGCAGTCCCACGTAACACCACAGATAAAACAGTGATAACTCTCGGAGTACAAATAATGTAGCAGGTTACCTACAGTCCTATGTAACACTACAGATAACACACAGTGATAGCTCTCTGATTACAGATAATGTAGCAGTGTTACCTGCAGTCCTATGTAACACCACAGAAAACACACCGTGATAACCGTCTGAGTACAGATAATGTAACATATATTGCCTGCAGTCCTATGTAACACCACAGATAACACAGTGATAGCTCTCTGAGTACAGATAATGTAGTAGATGTTACCTGCAGTCCCATGTAACACCACAGATAAAACAGTGATAACTCTCGGAGTACAAATAAAGTAGCAGGTTACCTACAGTCCTATGTAACACCACAGATAACACAGTGATAACTCTCTGATTACAGATAATGTAGTAGATGTTACCTGCAGTCCTATGTAACACCACAGATAACAGTGATAACTCTCTGAGTACAGATAATGTAGTAGGTGTTACCCACAGTCCTATGTAACACCACAGATAACACAGTTATAACTCTCTGATTACAGATAATGTAGTAGTGTTACCTGCAGTCCTATGTAACACCACCGATAAGACAGTGATAACTCGGAGTACACATAATGTCGTAGATTTTACCTGCAGTCCCATGTAACACCACAGATAACAGTGCTAACTCTCTGAGTACAGATAATGTAGTAGATGTTACCTGCAGTCCTATGTAACACCACAGATAACACAGTGATAACTCTCTGAGTAGAGATAATGTAGATGTGTTACCTGCAGTCCTATGTAACACCACAGATAACACAGTGATAACTCTCTGAGTACAGATAATGTAGTAGATGTTTCCTGCAGTCCTATGTAATGCCACAGATAATACACAGTGATAACTCTCTGAGTACAGATAATGTAGTAGATGTTACCTGCAGTCCTATGTAATACCACATATAGCACAGTAATAACTCTCTGAGTACAGATAATGTAGTAGATGTTACTTGCAGTCCTATGTAACACCACACATAATACACAGTGATAACTCTCTGAGTACAGAAATGTAGCAGATATTACCTGCAGTCCTATGTAACACCACAAATAACACAGTGATAACTCTCTGAATACAAATAATGTAGTAGATGTTACCTGCAGTCCTATGTAACACCACAGATAACACACAATGATAACTCTCTGAGTACAGATAATGTAGTAGATGGAACCTGCAGTTCTATGTAACACCACAGATAACACAGTGATAACTCTCGGAGTACAGATAATGTAGTAGATGTTACCTGCAGTCCTATGTAACACCACAGATAACACAGTGATAGCTCTCTGAGTACAGATAATGTAGTAGATGTCACCGGCAGTCCTATGTAACACCACAGATAACACAGGGATAACTCTCTGAGTACAGATAATGTAGTAGATGTTACTTGCAGTCCTATGTAACACCACACATAATACACAGTGATAACTCTCTGAGTACAGATAATGTAGTAGATGTTACCTGCAGTCCTATGTAACACCACAGATAACACAGTGATAGCTCTCTGAGTAAAGATAATGTAGTAGATGTTACCTGCAGTCCCATGTAACACCACAGATAACACAGTGATAACTCTCTGAGTACAGATAATGTAGTAGTGTTACCTGCAGTCCTATGTAACACCACAGATAACACACAATGATAACTCTCTGAGTACAGATAATGTAGTAGATGGAACCTGCAGTCCTATGTAACACCACAGATAACACAGTGATAACTCTCGGAGTACAGATAATGTAGTAGATGTTACCTGCAGTCCTATGTAACACCACAGATAACACAGTGATAGCTCTCTGAGTACAGATAATGTAGTAGCGTTACCTGCAGTCCTATGTAACACCACAGATAACACAGTGATAACTCTCTGAGTTGAGATAATGTAGTAGATGTTACCTGCAGTCCTATGTAACTCCACAGATAACACACTAATAACTCTCCGATTGCAAATCATGTAGTAGATGGAACCTGCAGTCCTATGTAGCACTACAGATAACACAGTGATAACTCTCTGAGTACAGATAATGAAGTAGATGTTACCTGCAGTCCTATGTAACACCACAGATAACACAGTGATAGCTCTCTGAGTACAGATAATGTAGTAGCGTTACCTGCAGTCCTATGTAACACCACAGATAACACAGTGATAACTCTCCGATTACAGATCATGTAGCAGATGTTACCTGAAGTCCTATATAACGCCACAGATAACACAGTAATAACTCTCTGAGTACTGATATGTAGTAGATGTTACCTGCAGTCCTATGTAACAACACAAATAACACAGTGATAGCTCTCTGAGTACAGATAATGTAGTAGAAGTTACCTGCAGTCCTATGTAACACCACAGATATCACACAGTGATAACTCTCTGAGTACTGATAATGTAGTGGTGTTACCTGCAGTCCTATGTAGCACCACAGATAACACAATGATAACTCTCTGAGTACAGATAATGTGGTAGTGTTACCTGCAGTCCTATGTAACACCATAGATAACACAGGGATAACTCTCTGAGTTGAGATAATGTAGTAAATGTTACCCGCAGTCCTATGTAACACCACAGATAACACAGTGCTAACTCTCTGAGTACAGATAATGTAGTAGTGTTACCTGCAGTCCTATGTAACAACACAGATAACACAGTGATAACTCTCTGAGTATAGATAATGTAATATATGTTACCTGCAGTCCTATGTAACACCACAGATAACACAGTGATAACTCTCTGAGTACAGATAATGTAGTAGTGTTACCTGCAGTCCTATGTAACACCACAGATAACACACAATGATAACTCTCTGAGTACAGATAATGTAGTAGATGTTACCTGCAGTCCTATGTAACACCACAGATAACACAGTGATAGCTCTCTGAGTACAGATAATGTAGTAGCGTTACCTGCAGTCCTATGTAACACCACAGATAACACAGTGATAACTCTCTGAGTTGAGATAATGTAGTAGATGTTACCTGCAGTCCTATGTAACTCCACAGATAACACACTAATAACTCTCCGATTGCAAATCATGTAGTAGATGGAACCTGCAGTCCTATGTAGCACTACAGATAACACAGTGATAACTCTCTGAGTACAGATAATGAAGTAGATGTTACCTGCAGTCCTATGTAACACCACAGATAACACAGTGATAGCTCTCTGAGTACAGATAATGTAGTAGCGTTACCTGCAGTCCTATGTAACACCACAGATAACACAGTGATAACTCTCCGATTACAGATCATGTAGCAGATGTTACCTGAAGTCCTATATAACGCCACAGATAACACAGTAATAACTCTCTGAGTACTGATATGTAGTAGATGTTACCTGCAGTCCTATGTAACAACACAAATAACACAGTGATAGCTCTCTGAGTACAGATAATGTAGTAGAAGTTACCTGCAGTCCTATGTAACACCACAGATATCACACAGTGATAACTCTCTGAGTACTGATAATGTAGTGGTGTTACCTGCAGTCCTATGTAGCACCACAGATAACACAATGATAACTCTCTGAGTACAGATAATGTGGTAGTGTTACCTGCAGTCCTATGTAACACCATAGATAACACAGGGATAACTCTCTGAGTTGAGATAATGTAGTAAATGTTACCCGCAGTCCTATGTAACACCACAGATAACACAGTGCTAACTCTCTGAGTACAGATAATGTAGTAGTGTTACCTGCAGTCCTATGTAACAACACAGATAACACAGTGATAACTCTCTGAGTATAGATAATGTAATATATGTTACCTGCAGTCCTATGTAACACCACAGATAACACAGTGATACCTCTCTGAGTACAGATAATGTAGCAGTGTTACCTGCAGTCCTATGTAACACCACAGATAACGCAGTCATAGCTCTCTGAGAACAGATAATGTGGTAAGGTTATCTGCAGTCCTATGTAACACTACAGATAACACAGTTATAACCCTCTGATTACAGATAATGTAGTAGATGTTACCTGCAGTCCTATGTAACACCACAGATAACACAGTGATAACTCTCTGGGTACAGATAATGAAGTAGGTGTTACCTGCAGTCCTATGTAACACCACAGATAACACAGTGATAAATCTCTGAGTACAGATAATGCAGCAGATATTACCTGCAGTCCTATGTAACACCACAGATAACACAGTGATACCTCTCTGAGTACAGATAATGTAGTAGTGTTACCTGCAGTCCTATGTAACACTACAGATAACACAGGGATACCTCTCTGAGTACAGATAATGTAGTAGTGTTACCTGCAGTCCTATGTAACACCACTGATAACACAGTGATAACTCTCTGAGTACAGATAATGTAGTAGTGTTACCTGCAGTCCTATGTAACACCACAGATAACACAGTGATAACTCTGAGTACAGATAATGTAGTAGATGTTACCTGCAGTCCTATGTAATACTACAGATAACATAGTAATAACTCTCTGAGTACAGATAATGTAGTAGATCTTACCTGCAGTCCTATGTAACACCACACATAACACACAGTGATAACTCTCTGAGTACAGATAATGTAGTAGATGTTACCTGCAGTCCTATGTAAAACCACAGATAACACTGTGATAACTCTCCGATTGCAGATCATGTAGTAGATGGAACCTGCAGTCCTATGTAACACCATAGATAACACAGTGATAACTCTCTGAGTACAGATAATGTAGTAGATCTTACCTGCAGTCCTATGTAACACCACACATAACACACAGTGATAACTCTCTGAGTACAGATAATGTAGTAGATGTTACCTGCAGTCCTATGTAAAACCACAGATAACACTGTGATAACTCTCCGATTGCAGATCATGTAGTAGATGGAACCTGCAGTCCTATGTAACACCATAGATAACACAGTGATAACTCTCTGAGTACAGATAATGTAGTAGATCTTACCTGCAGTCCTATGTAACACCACACATAACACACAGTGATAACTCTCTGAGTACAGATAATGTAGTAGATGTTACCTGCAGTCCTATGTAAAACCACAGATAACACTGTGATAACTCTCCGATTGCAGATCATGTAGTAGATGGAACCTGCAGTCCTATGTAACACCATAGATAACATAGTGATAATTGGACAGATGATAGAAATCACAAATAAAAAATAGAAATCATGCACTAACAAAAATAATAAAATATATTTACATTTTACATTGTTTATAAGTTAAGAAAAAAATGTATGTTTGCACATTTCCAGAACACGTCATATAGAGAAGCGTCACTCCACAGAACACGTCACATAGAGAAGCGTCACTCCACAGAACACGTCACATAGAGAAGCGTCACTCCACAGAACACGTCATATAGAGAAGCGTCACTCCACAGAACACGCACATAGAGAAGCGTCACTCCACAGAACACGTCACATAGAGAAGCGTCACTCCACAGAACACGTCACATAGAGAAGCGTCACTCCAGAGAACACGTCACATAGAGAAGCGTCACTCCACAGAACACGTCACATAGAGAAGCGTCACTCCACAGAACACGTCACATAGAGAAGCGTCACTCCAGAGAACACGTCACATAGAGAAGCGTCACTCCACAGAACACGTCATATAGAGAAGCGTCACTCCACAGAACACGTCATATAGAGAAGCGTCACTCCACAGAACACGTCACATAGAGGAGCGTCACTCCACAGAACACGCCACATAGAGAAGCGTCACTCCACAGAACACGTCATATAGAGAAGCGTCACTACACAGAACACGTCACATAGAGAAGCGTCACTCCACAGAACACGTCACATAGAGAAGCGTCACTCCACAGAACACGTCACATAGAGAAGCGTCACTCCACAGAACACGTCACATAGAGAAGCGTCACTCCACAGAACACGTCACATAGAGAAGCGTCACTCCACAGAACACGTCACATAGAGAAGCGTCACTCCACAGAACACGTCACATAGAGAAGCGTCACTCCACAGAACACGTCACATAGAGAAGCGTCACTCCACAGAACACGTCACATAGAGAAGAGTCACTCCACAGAACACGTCACATAGAGAAGCGTCACTCCACAGAACACGTCACATAGAGAAGCATCACTCCACAGAACACGTCACATAGAGAAGCGTCACTCCACAGAACACGTCACATAGGGAAGCGTCACTCCACAGAACACGTCATATAGAGAAGCGTCACTCCACAGAACACGTCACATAGAGAAGCGTCACTCCACAGAACACGTCATATAGAGAAGCGTCACTCCACAGAACACGTCACATAGAGAAGCGTCACTCCACAGAACACGTCATATAGAGAAGCGTCACTCCACAGAACACGTCATATAGAGAAGCGTCACTCCACAGAACACGTCACATAGAGAAGCGTCACTCCACAGAACACGTCATATAGAGAAGCGTCACTCCACAGAACACGTCACATAGAGAAGCGTCACTCCACAGAACACGTCATATAGGGAAGCGTCAATCCACAGAACACGTCACATAGAGGAGCGTCACTCCACAGAACACGTCACATAGAGAAGCGTCACTCCACAGAACACGTCACATAGAGAAGCGTCACTCCACAGAACACGTCACTCCACAGAACACGTCACATAGAGAAGCGTCACTCCACAGAACACGTCATATAGAGAAGCGTCACTCCACAGAACACGTCACTCCACAGAACACGTCACATAGAGAAGCGTCACTCCACAGAACACGACATATAGAGAAGCGTCACTCCACAGAACACGTCACATAGAGAAGCGTCACTCCACAGAACACGTCACATAGAGAAGCGTCACTCCATAGAACACGCCAGATAGAGAAGCGTCACTCCACAGAACACGTTATAGAGAAGCGTCACTCCACAGAACACGTCATATAGAGAAGCGTCACTCCACAGAACACGTCATATAGAGAAGCGTCACTCCACAGAACACGTCATATAGAGAAGCGTCACTCCACAGAACACGTCACATAGAGAAGCGTCACTCCACAGAACACGTCACATAGAGAAGCGTCACTCCACAGAACACGTCATATAGAGAAGCGTCACTCCACAGAACACGTCATATAGAGAAGCGTCACTCCACAGAACACGTCATAGAGAAGCGTCACTCCACAGAACACGTAATATAGAGAAGCGTCACTCCACAGAACACGTAATATAGAGAAGCGTCACTCCACAGAACACGTCATATAGAGAAGCGTCACTCCACAGAACACGTCATATAGAGAAGCGTCACTCCACAGAACACGCCATATAGAGAAGCGTCACTCCACAGAACACGTCACATAGAGAAGCGTCACTCCACAGAACACGTCATATAGAGAAGCGTCACTCCACAGAACACGTCATATAGAGAAGCGTCACTCCACAGAACACGTCACATAGAGAAGCGTCACTCCACAGAACACTTCACATAGAGAAGCGTCACTCCACAGAACACGTCATATAGAGAAGCGTCACTCCACAGAACACGTCACATAGAGAAGCGTCACTCCACAGAACACGTCATATAGGGAAGCGTCAATCCACAGAACACGTCACATAGAGGAGCGTCACTCCACAGAACACGTCACATAGAGAAGCGTCACTCCACAGAACACGTCATATAGAGAAGCGTCACTCCACAGAACACGTCACTCCACAGAACACGTCACATAGAGAAGCGTCACTCCACAGAACACGACATATAGAGAAGCGTCACTCCACAGAACACGTCACATAGAGAAGCGTCACTCCACAGAACACGTCACATAGAGAAGCGTCACTCCACAGAACACGCCAGATAGAGAAGCGTCACTCCACAGAACACGTTATAGAGAAGCGTCACTCCACAGAACACGTCATATAGAGAAGCGTCACTCCACAGAACACGTCATATAGAGAAGCGTCACTCCACAGAACACGTCATATAGAGAAGCGTCACTCCACAGAACACGTCATATAGAGAAGCGTCACTCCACAGAACACGTCATATAGAGAAGCGTCACTCCACAGAACACGTCACATAGAGAAGCGTCACTCCACAGAACACGTCACATAGAGAAGCGTCACTCCAGAGAACACGTCATATAGAGAAGCGTCACTCCATAGAACACGTCATATAGACAAGCGTCCCTCCACAGAACACGTCATATAGAGAAGCGTCACTCCACAGAACACGTCACATAGAGAAGCGTCACTCCACAGAACACGCCACATAGAGAAGCGTCACTCCACTGAACACGTCATATAGAGAAGCGTCACTACACAGAACACGTCACATAGAGAAGCGTCACTCCACAGAACACGCCACATAGAGAAGCGTCACTCCACTGAACACGTCATATAGAGAAGCGTCACTACACAGAACACGTCACATAGAGAAGCGTCACTCCACAGAACACGTCATATAGAGAAGCGTCACTCCACAGAACACGTCACATAGAGAAGCGTCACTCCACAGAACACGTCACATAGAGAAGCGTCACTCCACAGAACACGTCACATAGAGAAGCGTCACTCCACAGAACACGTCACATAGAGAAGCGTCACTCCACAGAACACGTCACGTAGAGAAGCGTCACTCCACAGAACACGTCATATAGAGAAGCGTCACTCCACAGAACACGTCATTTAGAGAAGCGTCACTACACAGAACACGTCATATAGAGAAGCGTCACTCCACAGAACACGTCACATAGAGAAGCGTCACTCCACAGAACACGTCATATAGAGAAGAGTCACTCCACAGAACACGTCATATAGAGAAGCGTCACTCCACAGAACACGTCACATAGAGAAGCGTCACTCCACAGAACACGTCACATAGAGAAGCGTCACTCCACAGAACACGTCACATAGAGAAGCGTCACTCCACAGAACACGTCACATAGAGAAGCGTCACTCCACAGAACACGCCACATAGAGAAGCGTCACTCCACAGAACACGTCATATAGAGAAGCGTCACTCCACAGAACACGCCATATAGAGAAGCGTCACTCCACAGAACACGTCACATAGAGAAGCGTCACTCCACAGAACACGTCACATAGAGAAGCGTCACTCCACAGAACACGGCACATAGAGAAGCGTCACTCCACAGAACACGCCATATAGAGAAGCGTCACTCCACAGAACACGTAATATAGAGAAGCGTCACTCCACAGAACACGTCACATAGAGAAGCGTCACTCCACAGAACACGTCACATAGAGAAGCGTCACTCCACAGAACACGTCAGATAGAGAAGCGTCACTCCACAGAACACGTCACATAGAGAAGCGTCACTCCACAGAACACGTCACATAGAGAAGCGTCACTCCACAGAACACGTCACATAGAGAAGCGTCACTCCACAGAACACGTCATATAGAGAAGCGTCACTCCACAGAACACGTCACATAGAGAAGCGTCACTCCACAGAACACGTCATATAGAGAAGCGTCACTCCACAGAACACCTCACATAGAGAAGCGTCACTTCACAGAACACGTCACATAGAGAAGCGTCACTCCACAGAACACGTCATATAGAGAAGCGTCACTCCACAGAACACGTCATATAGAGAAGCGTCACTCCACAGAACACCTCACATAGAGAAGCGTCACTCCACAGCACACGTCAGATAGAGAAGCGTCACTCCACAGAACACCTCACATAGAGAAGCGTCAATCCACAGAACACGCACATAGAGAAGCGTCACTCCACAGAACACGTCATATAGAGAAGCGTCACTCCACAGAACACGTCAGATAGAGAAGCGTCACTCCACAGAACACGTCATATAGAGAAGCGTCACTCCACAGAACACGTCATATAGAGAAGCGTCACTCCACAGAACACGTCATATAGAGAAGCGTCACTCCACAGAACACGTCATATAGAGAAGCGTCACTCCACAGAACACCTCACATAGAGAAGCGTCACTCCACAGAACACCTCATATAGAGAAGCGTCACTCCACAGAACACGTCATAGAGAAGAGTCACTCCACAGAACACGTCACATAGAGAAGCGTCACTCCACAGAACACGTCACATAGAGAAGCGTCACTCCACAGAAAACGTCACATAGAGAAGCGTCACCCCACAGAACACGTCATATAGAGAAGCGTCACTCCACAGAACACGTCATATAGAGAAGCGTCACTCCACAGAACACGTCACATAGAGAAGCGTCACTCCACAGAACACGTCACATAGAGAAGCGCCACTCCACAGAACACGTCATATAGAGAAGCGTCACTCCACAGAACACGCCAGATAGAGAAGCGTCACTCCACAGAACACGTCATATAGAGAAGCGTCACTCCACAGAACACGTCACATAGAGAAGCGTCACTCCACAGAACACGTCACATAGAGAAGCGTCACTCCACAGAACACGTCATATAGAGAAGCATCACTCCACAGAACACGTCACATAGAGAAGCGTCACTCCACAGAACACGTCATATAGAGAAGCGTCACTCCACAGAACACGTCATATAGAGAAGCATCACTCCACAGAACACGTCATATAGAGAAGCGTCACTCCACAGAACACGTCATATAGAGAAGCGTCACTCCACAGAACACGTCATATAGAGAAGCGTCACTCCACAGAACACCTCACATAGAGAAGCGTCACTCCACAGAACACGTCATATAGAGAAGCGTCACTCCACAGAACACGTTATAGAGAAGCGTCACTCCACAGAACACGTCATATAGAGAAGCGTCACTCCACAGAACACGTCATATAGAGAAGCGTCACTCCACAGAACACGTCATATAGAGAAGCGTCACTCCACAGAACACGTCACATAGAGAAGCGTCACTCCACAGAACACGTCACATAGAGAAGCGTCACTCCACAGAACACGTCACATAGAGAAGCGTCACTCCACAGAACACGACATATAGAGAAGCGTCACTCCACAGAACACGTCACATAGAGAAGCGTCACTCCACAGAACACGTCACATAGAGAAGCGTCACTCCACAGAACACGCCAGATAGAGAAGCGTCACTCCACAGAACACGTTATAGAGAAGCGTCACTCCACAGAACACGTCATATAGAGAAGCGTCACTCCACAGAACACGTCATATAGAGAAGCGTCACTCCACAGAACACGTCATATAGAGAAGCGTCACTCCACAGAACACGTCATATAGAGAAGCGTCACTCCACAGAACACGTCATATAGAGAAGCGTCACTCCACAGAACACGTCACATAGAGAAGCGTCACTCCACAGAACACGTCACATAGAGAAGCGTCACTCCAGAGAACACGTCATATAGAGAAGCGTCACTCCATAGAACACGTCATATAGACAAGCGTCCCTCCACAGAACACGTCATATAGAGAAGCGTCACTCCACAGAACACGTCACATAGAGAAGCGTCACTCCACAGAACACGCCACATAGAGAAGCGTCACTCCACTGAACACGTCATATAGAGAAGCGTCACTACACAGAACACGTCACATAGAGAAGCGTCACTCCACAGAACACGTCATATAGAGAAGCGTCACTCCACAGAACACGTCACATAGAGAAGCGTCACTCCACAGAACACGTCACATAGAGAAGCGTCACTCCACAGAACACGTCACATAGAGAAGCGTCACTCCACAGAACACGTCACATAGAGAAGCGTCACTCCACAGAACACGTCACGTAGAGAAGCGTCACTCCACAGAACACGTCATATAGAGAAGCGTCACTCCACAGAACACGTCACATAGAGAAGCGTCACTACACAGAACACGTCATATAGAGAAGCGTAACTCCACAGAACACGTCACATAGAGAAGCGTCACTCCACAGAACACGTCACATAGAGAAGCGTCACTCCACAGAACACGTCACATAGAGAAGCGTCACTCCACAGAACACGTCACATAGAGAAGCGTCACTCCACAGAACACGCCACATAGAGAAGCGTCACTCCACAGAACACGTCATATAGAGAAGCGTCACTCCACAGAACACGCCATATAGAGAAGCGTCACTCCACAGAACACGTCACATAGAGAAGCGTCACTCCACAGAACACGTCACATAGAGAAGCGTCACTCCACAGAACACGGCACATAGAGAAGCGTCACTCCACAGAACACGCCATATAGAGAAGCGTCACTCCACAGAACACGTAATATAGAGAAGCGTCACTCCACAGAACACGTCACATAGAGAAGCGTCACTCCACAGAACACGTCACATAGAGAAGCGTCACTCCACAGAACACGTCAGATAGAGAAGCGTCACTCCACAGAACACGTCACATAGAGAAGCGTCACTCCACAGAACACGTCACATAGAGAAGCGTCACTCCACAGAACACGTCACATAGAGAAGCGTCACTCCACAGAACACGTCATATAGAGAAGCGTCACTCCACAGAACACGTCACATAGAGAAGCGTCACTCCACAGAACACGTCATATAGAGAAGCGTCACTCCACAGAACACCTCACATAGAGAAGCGTCACTCCACAGAACACGTCATATAGAGAAGCGTCACTCCACAGAACACCTCACATAGAGAAGCGTCACTCCACAGCACACGTCAGATAGAGAAGCGTCACTCCACAGAACACCTCACATAGAGAAGCGTCAATCCACAGAACACGCACATAGAGAAGCGTCACTCCACAGAACACGTCATATAGAGAAGCGTCACTCCACAGAACACGTCAGATAGAGAAGCGTCACTCCACAGAACACGTCATATAGAGAAGCGTCACTCCACAGAACACGTCATATAGAGAAGCGTCACTCCACAGAACACGTCATATAGAGAAGCGTCACTCCACAGAACACGTCATATAGAGAAGCGTCACTCCACAGAACACCTCACATAGAGAAGCGTCACTCCACAGAACACCTCATATAGAGAAGCGTCACTCCACAGAACACGTCATAGAGAAGAGTCACTCCACAGAACACGTCACATAGAGAAGCGTCACTCCACAGAACACGTCACATAGAGAAGCGTCACTCCACAGAAAACGTCACATAGAGAAGCGTCACCCCACAGAACACGTCATATAGAGAAGCGTCACTCCACAGAACACGTCATATAGAGAAGCGTCACTCCACAGAACACGTCACATAGAGAAGCGTCACTCCACAGAACACGTCACATAGAGAAGCGCCACTCCACAGAACACGTCATATAGAGAAGCGTCACTCCACAGAACACGCCAGATAGAGAAGCGTCACTCCACAGAACACGTCATATAGAGAAGCGTCACTCCACAGAACACGTCACATAGAGAAGCGTCACTCCACAGAACACGTCACATAGAGAAGCGTCACTCCACAGAACACGTCATATAGAGAAGCATCACTCCACAGAACACGTCACATAGAGAAGCGTCACTCCACAGAACACGTCATATAGAGAAGCATCACTCCACAGAACACGTCATATAGAGAAGCGTCACTCCACAGAACACGTCATATAGAGAAGCGTCACTCCACAGAACACGTCATATAGAGAAGCGTCACTCCACAGAACACGTCACATAGAGAAGCGTCACTCCACAGAACACGTCACATAGAGAAGCGCCACTCCACAGAACACGTCATATAGAGAAGCGTCACTCCACAGAACACGCCAGATAGAGAAGCGTCACTCCACAGAACACGTCATATAGAGAAGCGTCACTCCACAGAACACGTCACATAGAGAAGCGTCACTCCACAGAACACGTCATATAGAGAAGCGTCACTCCACAGAACACGTCACATAGAGAAGCGTCACTCCACAGAACACGTCACATAGAGAAGCGTCACTCCACAGAACACGTCATATAGAGAAGCATCACTCCACAGAACACGTCACATAGAGAAGCGTCACTCCACAGAACACGTCATATAGAGAAGCATCACTCCACAGAACACGTCATATAGAGAAGCGTCACTCCACAGAACACGTCACATAGAGAAGCGTCACTCCACAGAACACGTCATATAGAGAAGCGTCACTCCACAGAACACGTCACATAGAGAAGCGTCACTCCACAGAACACGTCACATAGAGAAGCGTCACTCCACAGAACACGTCACATAGAGAAGCGTCACTCCACAGAACACGTCACATAGAGAAGCGTCACTCCACAGAACACGTCATATAGAGAAGCGTCACTCCACAGAACACCTCACATAGAGAAGCGTCACTCCACAGAACACGTCACGTAGAGAAGCGTCACTCCACAGAACACGTCATATAGAGAAGCGTCACTCCACAGAACACGTCACATAGAGAAGCGTCACTCCACAGAACACATCATATAGAGAAGCGTCACTCCACAGAACACCTCACATAGAGAAGCGTCACTCCACAGAACACGCCAGATAGAGAAGCGTCACTCCACAGAACACGTCACATAGAGAAGCGTCATTCCACAGAACACGTCATATAGAGAAGCGTCACTCCACAGAACACGTCACATAGAGAAGCGTCACTCCACAGAACACGTCATATAGAGAAGCGTCACTCCACAGAACACGCCAGATAGAGAAGCGTCACTCCACAGAACACGTCATATAGAGAAGCGTCACTCCACAGAACACGTCACATAGAGAAGAGTCACTCCACAGAACACATCATATAGAGAAGCGTCACTCCACAGAACACGTCACATAGAGAAGCGTCACTCCACAGAACACGTCACATAGAGAAGCGTCACTACACAGAACACGTCACATAGAGAAGCGTCACTCCACAGAACACGTCACATAGAGAAGCGTCACTCCACAGAACACGTCACATAGAGAAGCGTCACTCCACAGAACACGTCATATAGAGAAGCGTCACTCCACAGAACACCTCACATAGAGAAGCGTCACTCCACAGAACACGTCACATAGAGAAGCGTCACTCCACAGAACACGTCACATAGAGAAGCGTCACTCCACAGAACACGTCATATAGAGAAGCGTCACTCCACAGAACACGTCATATAGAGAAGCGTCACTCCACAGAACACGTCAGATAGAGAAGCGTTACTCCACAGAACACGTCACATAGAGAAGCGTCACTCCACAGAACACGTCATATAGAGAAGCGTCACTCCACAGAACACGTCATATAGAGAAGCGTCACTCCACAGAACACGTCACATAGAGAAGCGTCACTCCACAGAACACGTCATATAGAGAAGCGTCACTCCACAGAACACGTCACATAGAGAAGCGTCACTCCACAGAACACGTAATATAGAGAAGCGTCACTCCACAGAACACGTCACATAGAGAAGCGTCACTCCACAGAACACGTCACATAGAGAAGCGTCACTCCACAGAACACGTCAGATAGAGAAGCGTCACTCCACAGAACACGTCACATAGAGAAGCGTCACTCCACAGAACACGTCACATAGAGAAGCGTCACTCCACAGAACACGTCACATAGAGAAGCGTCACTCCACAGAACACGTCATATAGAGAAGCGTCACTCCACAGAACACGTCACATAGAGAAGCGTCACTCCACAGAACACGTCATATAGAGAAGCGTCACTCCACAGAACACCTCACATAGAGAAGCGTCACTCCACAGAACACGTCATATAGAGAAGCGTCACTCCACAGAACACGTCATATAGAGAAGCGTCACTCCACAGAACACGTCACATAGAGAAGCATCACTCCACAGAACACGTCACATAGAGAAGCGTCACTCCACAGAACACGCACATAGAGAAGCGTCACTCCACAGAACACGTCATATAGAGAAGCGTCACTCCACAGAACACGTCAGATAGAGAAGCGTCACTCCACAGAACACGTCATATAGAGAAGCGTCACTCCACAGAACACGTCACATAAAGAAGCGTCACTCCACAGAACACGTCACATAGAGAAGCGTCACTCCACAGAACACGTCATATAGAGAAGCGTCACTCCACAGAACACGTCACATAGAGAAGCGTCACCCCACAGAACACGTCATATAGAGAAGCGTCACTCCACAGAACACGTCATATAGAGAAGCGTCACTCCACAGAACACGTCATATAGAGAAGCGTCACCCCACAGAACACGTCATATAGAGAAGCGTCACTCCACAGAACACGTCATATAGAGAAGCGTCACTCCACAGAACACATCATATAGAGAAGCGTCACTCCACAGAACACGTCACATAGAGAAGCGTCACTCCACAGAACACATCATATAGAGAAGCGTCACTCCACAGAACACGTCACATAGAGAAGCGTCACTCCACAGAACACGTCACATAGAGAAGCGTCACTCCACAGAACACGTCACATAGAGAAGCGTCACTCCACAGAACACGTCATATAGAGAAGCATCACTCCACAGTACACGTCACATAGAGAAGCGTCACTCCACAGAACACGTCATATAGAGAAGCGTCACTCCACAGTACACGTCACATAGAGAAGCGTCACTCCACAGAACATGTCATATAGAGAAGCATCACTCCACAGTACACGTCACATAGAGAAGCGTCACTCCACAGAACACGTCATATAGAGAAGCGTCACTCCACAGTACACGTCACATAGAGAAGCGTCACTCCACAGAACACGTCATATAGAGAAGCGTCACTCCACAGAACACTTCATATAGAGAAGCGTCACTCCACAGAACACGTCATATAGAGAAGCGTCACTCCACAGAACACGTCATATAGAGAAGCGTCACTCCACAGAACACGTCATATAGAGAAGCGTCACTCCACAGAACACGTCACATAGAGAAGCGTCACTCCACAGAACACGTCATATAGAGAAGCGTCACTCCACAGAACACCTCACATAGAGAAGCGTCACTGCACAGAACACGTCACATAGAGAAGCGTCACTCCACAGAACACGTCACATAGAGAAGCGTCACTCCACAGAACACGTCACATAGAGAAGCGTCACTCCACAGAACACGTCATATAGAGAAGCGTCACTCCACAGAACACGTCATATAGAGAAGCGTCACTCCACAGAACACGTCATATAGAGAAGCGTCACTCCACAGAACACGTCAGATAGAGAAGCGTCACTCCACAGAACACGTCACATAGAGAAGCGTCACTCCACAGAACACGTCACATAGAGAAGCGTCACTCCACAGAACACGTCATATAGAGAAGCGTCACTCCACAGAACACGTCACATAGAGAAGCGTCACTCCACAGAACACGTCAGATAGAGAAGCGTCACTCCACAGAACATGTCAGATAGAGAAGCGTCACTACACAGAACACGTCACATAGAGAAGCGTCACTCCACAGAACACGTCATATAGAGAAGCGTCACTCCACAGAACACGTCATATAGAGAAGCGTCACTCCACATAACACGTCATATAGAGAAGCGTCACTCCACAGAACACGTCATATAGAGAAGCGTCACTCCACAGAACACGTCATATAGAGAAGCGTCACTCCACATAACACGTCATATAGAGAAGCGTCACTCCACAGAACACGTCATATAGAGAAGCGTCACTCCACAGAACACGTCACATAGAGAAGCGTCACTCCACAGAACACGTCAAATAGAGAAGCGTCACTCCACAGAACACGTCATATAGAGAAGCGTCACTCCACAGAACACGTCACATAGAGAAGCGTCACTCCACAGAACACGTCACATAGAGAAGCGTCACTCCACAGAACACGTCATATAGGGAAGCGTCAATCCACAGAACACGTCACATAGAGGAGCGTCACTCCACAGAACACGTCACATAGAGAAGCGTCACTCCACAGAACACGTCATATAGAGAAGCGTCACTCCACAGAACACGTCACATAGAGGAGCGTCACTCCACAGAACACGCCACATAGAGAAGCGTCACTCCACAGAACACGTCATATAGAGAAGCGTCACTCCACAGAACACGTCATATAGAGAAGCGTCACTCCACAGAACACGTCACATAGAGAAGCGTCACTCCACAGAACACGTCATATAGAGAAGAGTCACTCCACAGAACACGTCATATAGAGAAGCGTCACTCCACAGAACACGTCACATAGAGAAGCGTCACTCCACAGAACACGTCATAGAGAAGCGTCACTCCACAGAACACGTCACATAGAGAAGCGTCACTCCACAGAACACGTCATATAGAGAAGCGTCACTCCACAGAACACGTCACATAGAGAAGCGTCACTCCACAGAACACGTCAGATAGAGAAGCGTCACTCCACAGAACATGTCAGATAGAGAAGCGTCACTACACAGAACACGTCACATAGAGAAGCGTCACTCCACAGAACACGTCATATAGAGAAGCGTCACTCCACAGAACACGTCATATAGAGAAGCGTCACTCCACATAACACGTCATATAGAGAAGCGTCACTCCACAGAACACGTCATATAGAGAAGCGTCACTCCACAGAACACGTCATATAGAGAAGCGTCACTCCACATAACACGTCATATAGAGAAGCGTCACTCCACAGAACACGTCATATAGAGAAGCGTCACTCCACAGAACACGTCACATAGAGAAGCGTCACTCCACAGAACACGTGACATAGAGAAGCGTCACTCCACAGAACACGTCACATAGAGAAGCGTCACTCCACAGAACACGTCATATAGGGAAGCGTCAATCCACAGAACACGTCATATAGAGAAGCGTCACTCCACAGAACACGTCACATAGAGGAGCGTCACTCCACAGAACACGTCATATAGAGAAGCGTCACTCCACAGAACACGTCACATAGAGGAGCGTCACTCCACAGAACACGCCACATAGAGAAGCGTCACTCCACAGAACACGTCATATAGAGAAGCGTCACTCCACAGAACACGTCATATAGAGAAGCGTCACTCCACAGAACACGTCATTTAGAGAAGCGTCACTACACAGAACACGTCATATAGAGAAGCGTCACTCCACAGAACACGTCACATAGAGAAGCGTCACTCCACAGAACACGTCACATAGAGAAGCGTCACTCCACAGAACACGTCACATAGAGAAGCGTCACTCCACAGAACACGTCACATAGAGAAGCGTCACTCCACAGAACACGTCACATAGAGAAGCGTCACTCCACAGAACACGTCATATAGAGAAGCGTCACTCCACAGAACACGTCACATAGAGAAGCGTCACTCCACAGAACACGTCACATAGAGAAGCGTCACTCCACAGAACACGTCACATAGAGAAGCGTCACTCCACAGAACACGTCATATAGAGAAGCGTCACTCCACAGAACACGCCATATAGAGAAGCGTCACTCCACAGAACACGCCACATAGAGAAGCGTCACTCCACAGAACACGTCATATAGAGAAGCGTCACTCCACAGAACACGCCATATAGAGAAGCGTCACTCCACAGAACACGTCACATAGAGAAGCGTCACTCCACAGAACTCGTCACATAGAGAAGCGTCACTCCACAGAACACGGCACATAGAGAAGCGTCACTCCACAGAACACGCCATATAGAGAAGCGTCACTCCACAGAACACGTAATATAGAGAAGCGTCACTCCACAGAACACGTCACATAGAGAAGCGTCACTCCACAGAACACGTCACATAGAGAAGCGTCACTCCACAGAACACGTCAGATAGAGAAGCGTCACTCCACAGAACACGTCACATAGAGAAGCGTCACTCCACAGAACACGTCACATAGAGAAGCGTCACTCCACAGAACACGTCATATAGAGAAGCGTCACTCCACAGAACACGTCACATAGAGAAGCGTCACTCCACAGAACACGTCATATAGAGAAGCGTCACTCCACAGAACACCTCACATAGAGAAGCGTCACTCCACAGAACACGTCATATAGAGAAGCGTCACTCCACAGAACACGTCATATAGAGAAGCGTCACTCCACAGAACACGTCACATAGAGAAGCATCACTCCACAGAACACGTCACATAGAGAAGCGTCACTCCACAGAACACGCCATATAGAGAAGTGTCACTCCACAGGACACGTCACATAGAGAAGCGTCACTCCACAGAACACGTCATAGAGAAGCGTCACTCCACAGAACACGTCACATAGAGAAGCGTCACTCCACAGAACACGTCACATAGAGAAGCGTCACTCCACAGAACACGTCACATAGAGAAGCGTCACTCCACAGAACACGCACATAGAGAAGCGTCACTCCACAGAACACGTCATATAGAGAAGCGTCACTCCACAGAACACGTCAGATAGAGAAGCGTCACTCCACAGAACACGTCATATAGAGAAGCGTCACTCCACAGAACACGTCACATAGAGAAGCGTCACTCCACAGAACACCTCACATAGAGAAGCGTCACTCCACAGAACACGTCATATAGAGAAGCGTCACTCCACAGAACACGTCACATAGAGAAGCGTCACTCCACAGAACACGTCACATAGAGAAGCGTCACTCCACAGAACACGTCAGATAGAGAAGCGTCACTCCACAGAACACGTCACATAGAGAAGCGTCACTCCACAGAACACGTCACATAGAGAAGCGTCACTCCACAGAACACGTCACATAGAGAAGCGTCACTCCACAGAACACGTCATATAGAGAAGCGTCACTCCACAGAACACGCACATAGAGAAGCGTCACTCCACAGAACACGTCATATAGAGAAGCGTCACTCCACAGAACACGTCAGATAGAGAAGCGTCACTCCACAGAACACGTCATATAGAGAAGCGTCACTCCACAGAACACGTCACATAGAGAAGCGTCACTCCACAGAACACGTCACATAGAGAAGCATCACTCCACAGAACACGTCACATAGAGAAGCGTCACTCCACAGAACACGTCATATAGAGAAGCGTCACTCCACAGAACACGTCATATAGAGAAGCGTCACTCCACAGAACACGTCACATAGAGAAGCGTCACTCCACAGAACACGTCATATAGAGAAGCGTCACTCCACAGAACACGCACATAGAGAAGCGTCACTCCACAGAACACGTCATATAGAGAAGCGTCACTCCACAGAACACGTCAGATAGAGAAGCGTCACTCCACAGAACACGCCATATAGAGAAGCGTCACTCCACAGAACACGTCATATAGAGAAGCGTCACTCCACAGAACACGTCAGATAGAGAAGCGTCACTCCACAGAACACATCATATAGAGAAGCGTCACTCCACAGAACACGTCACATAGAGAAGCGTCACTCCACAGAACACGTCACATAGAGAAGCGTCACTCCACAGAACACGCACATAGAGAAGCGTCACTCCACAGAACACGTCATATAGAGAAGCGTCACTCCACAGAACACGTCATATAGAGAAGCGTCACTCCACAGAACACGTCACATAAAGAAGCGTCACTCCACAGAACACGTCACATAGAGAAGCGTCACTCCACAGAACACGTCATATAGAGAAGCGTCACTCCACAGAACACGTCACATAGAGAAGCGTCACCCCACAGAACACGTCATATAGAGAAGCGTCACTCCACAGAACACGTCATATAGAGAAGCGTCACTCCACAGAACACGTCATATAGAGAAGCGTCACTCCACAGAACACGTCACATAGAGAAGCGTCACTCCACAGAACACGCCATATAGAGAAGCGTCACTCCACAGAACACGTCATATAGAGAAGCGTAACTCCACAGAACACGTCACATAGAGAAGCGTCACTCCACAGAACACGTCATATAGAGAAGCGTCACTCCACAGAACACGTCATATAGAGAAGCGTCACTCCACAGAACACGTCATATAGAGAAGCGTCACTCCACAGAACACATCATATAGAGAAGCGTCACTCCACAGAACACGTCACATAGAGAAGCGTCACTCCACAGAACACATCATATAGAGAAGCGTCACTCCACAGAACACGTCACATAGAGAAGCGTCACTCCACAGAACACATCATATAGAGAAGCGTCACTCCACAGAACACGTCACATAGAGAAGCGTCACTCCACAGAACACATCATATAGAGAAGCGTCACTCCACAGAACACGTCACATAGAGAAGCGTCACTCCACAGAACACGTCATATAGAGAAGCGTCACTCCACATAACACGTCACATAGAGAAGCGTCACTCCACAGAACACGTCATATAGAGAAGCGTTACTCCACAGAACACGTCATATAGAGAAGCGTCACTCCACAGAACACGTCACATAGAGAAGCGTCACTCCACAGAACACGTCAGATAGAGAAGCGTCACTCCACAGAACACGCCAGATAGAGAAGCGTCACTCCACAGAACACGCCAGATAGAGAAGTGTCACTCCACAGAACACGCCAGATAGAGAAGTGTCACTCCACAGAACACGTCACATAGAGAAGCGTCACTCCACAGAACACGTCATATAGAGAAGCGTCACTCCACAGAACACGTCATATAGAGAAGCGTCACTCCACAGAACACGTCATATAGAGAAGCGTCACTCCACAGAACACGTCAAATAGAGAAGCGTCACTCCACAGAACACGTCATATAGAGAAGCGTCACTCCACAGAACACGTCACATAGAGAAGCGTCACTCCACAGAACACGTCATATAGAGAAGCGTCACTCCACAGAACACGTCATATAGAGAAGCGTCACTCCACAGAACACGTCACATAGAGAAGCGTCACTCCACAGAACACGTCATATAGAGAAGCGTCACTCCACAGAACACGTCACATAGAGAAGCGTCACTCCACAGAACACGTCATATAGAGAAGCGTCACTCCACAGAACACGCCAGATAGAGAAGCGTCACTCCACAGAACACGTCACATAGAGAAGCGTCACTCCACAGAACACGTCATATAGAGAAGCGTCACTCCACAGAACACGTCACATAGAGAAGCGTCACTCCACAGAACACGGCACATAGAGAAGCGTCACTCCACAGAACACGTCACATAGAGAAGCGTCACTCCACAGAACACGTCAGATAGAGAAGCGTCACTCCACAGAACACGTCATATAGAGAAGCGTCACTCCACAGAACACGTCAAATAGAGAAGCGTCACTCCACAGAACACGTCATATAGAGAAGCGTCGCTCCACAGAACACGTCACATAGAGAAGCGTCACTCCACAGAACACGTCACATAGAGAAGCGTCACTCCACAGAACACGTCACATAGAGAAGCGTCACTCCACAGAACACGTCACATAGAGAAGCGTCACTCCACAGAACACGTCATATAGGGAAGCGTCACTCCACAGAACACGTCACATAGAGAAGCGTCACTCCACAGAACACGTCACATAGAGAAGCGTCACTCCACAGAACACGCCAGATAGAGAAGCGTCACTCCACAGAACACGTTATAGAGAAGCGTCACTCCACAGAACACGTCATATAGAGAAGCGTCACTCCACAGAACACGTCATATAGAGAAGCGTCACTCCACAGAACACGTCACATAGAGAAGCGTCACTCCACAGAACACGTCATATAGAGAAGCGTCACTCCACAGAACACGTCATATAGAGAAGCATCACTCCACAGAACACGTCACATAGAGAAGCGTCACTCCACAGAACACGTCAGATAGAGAAGCGTCACTCCACAGAACACGTCATATAGAGAAGCGTCACTCCACAGAACACGCCATATAGAGAAGCGTCACTCCACAGAACACGTCACATAGAGAAGCGTCACTCCACAGAACACGTCATATAGAGAAGCGTCACTCCACAGGACACGTCACATAGAGAAGCGTCACTCCACAGGACACGTCACATAGAGAAGCGTCACTCCACAGAACACGTCATATAGAGAAGCGTCACTCCACAGAACACGTCACATAGAGAAGCGTCACTCCACAGAACACGTCACATAGAGAAGCGTCACTCCACAGAACACGTCATATAGAGAAGCGTCACTCCACAGAACACGTCACATAGAGAAGCGTCACTCCACAGAACACGTCATATAGAGAAGCGTCACTCCACAGAACACGTCACATAGAGAAGCGTCACTCCACAGAACACGTCATATAGAGAAGCGTCACTCCACAGAACACGTCACATAGAGAAGCGTCACTCCACAGAACACGTCATATAGAGAAGCGTCACTCCACAGAACACGTCATATAGAGAAGCGTCACTCCACAGAACACGTCAGATAGAGAAGCGTCACTCCACAGAACACGTCATATAGAGAAGCGTCACTCCACAGAACACATCATATAGAGAAGCGTCACTCCACAGAACACGTCATATAGAGAAGCGTCACTCCACAGAACACGTCATATAGAGAAGCGTCACTCCACAGAACACGTCACATAGAGAAGCGTCACTCCACAGAACACGTCATATAGAGAAGCGTCACTCCACAGAACACGTCATATAGAGAAGCGTCACTCCACAGAACACGTCATATAGAGAAGCGTCACTCCACAGAACACGTCATATAGAGAAGCGTCACTCCACAGAACACGTCACATAGAGAAGCGTCACTCCACAGAACACGTCACATAGAGAAGCGTCACTCCACAGAACACGTCACATAGAGAAGCGTCACTCCACAGAACACGCCATATAGAGAAGCGTCACTCCACAGAACACGTCACATAGAGAAGCGTCACTCCACAGAACACGTCACATAGAGAAGCGTCACTCCACAGAACACGTCATATAGAGAAGCGTCACTCCACAGAACACGTCATAGAGAAGCGTCACTCCACAGAACACGTCATAGAGAAGCGTCACTCCACAGAACACGTCATAGAGAAGCGTCACTCCACAGAACACGTCATATAGAGAAGCGTCACTCCACAGAACACGTCATATAGAGAAGCGTCACTCCACAGAACACGTCATATAGAGAAGCGTCACTCCACAGAACACGTCATATAGAGAAGCGTCACTCCACAGAACACGTCATATAGAGAAGCGTCACTCCACAGAACACGTCACATAGAGAAGCGTCACTCCACAGAACACGTCATATAGAGAAGCGTCACTCCACAGAACACGTCACATAGAGAAGTGTCACTCCACAGAACACGTCATAGAGAAGCGTCACTCCACAGAACACGTCATATAGAGAAGCGTCACTCCACAGAACACGTCATATAGAGAAGCGTCACTCCACAGAACACGTCATATAGAGAAGCGTCACTCCACAGAACACGTCATATAGAGAAGCGTCACTCCACAGAACACGTCACATAGAGAAGCGTCACTCCACAGAACACGTCACATAGAGAAGCGTCACCCCGCAGAACACGTGACATAGAGAAGTGTCACTCCACAGAACACGTCATAGAGAAGCGTCACTCCACAGAACACGTCATATAGAGAAGCATCACTCCACAGAACACGTCACATAGAGAAGCGTCACTCCACAGAACACGTCACATAGAGAAGCGTCACTCCACAGAACACGTCATATAGAGAAGCGTCACTCCACAGAACACCTCACATAGAGAAGCGTCACTGCACAGAACACGTCACATAGAGAAGCGTCACTCCACAGAACACGTCACATAGAGAAGCGTCACTCCACAGAACACGTCACATAGAGAAGCGTCACTCCACAGAACACGTCATATAGAGAAGCGTCACTCCACAGAACACGTCATATAGAGAAGCGTCACTCCACAGAACACGTCATATAGAGAAGCGTCACTCCACAGAACACGTCAGATAGAGAAGCGTCACTCCACAGAACACGTCACATAGAGAAGCGTCACTCCACAGAACACGTCACATAGAGAAGCGTCACTCCACAGAACACGTCATATAGAGAAGCGTCACTCCACAGAACACGTCATATAGAGAAGCGTCACTCCACATAACACGTCATATAGAGAAGCGTCACTCCACAGAACACGTCATATAGAGAAGCGTCACTCCACAGAACACGTCATATAGAGAAGCGTCACTCCACAGAACACGTCATATAGAGAAGCGTCACTCCACAGAACACGTCACATAGAGAAGCGTCACTCCACAGAACACGTCAAATAGAGAAGCGTCACTCCACAGAACACGTCATATAGAGAAGCGTCACTCCACAGAACACGTCACATAGAGAAGCGTCACTCCACAGAACACGTCACATAGAGAAGCGTCACTCCACAGAACACGTCATATAGGGAAGCGTCAATCCACAGAACACGTCACATAGAGGAGCGTCACTCCACAGAACACGCCACATAGAGAAGCGTCACTCCACAGAACACGTCACATAGAGAAGCGTCACTCCACAGAACACGTCAGATAGAGAAGTGTCACTCCACAGAACACGTCACATAGAGAAGCGTCACTCCACAGAACACGTCATATAGAGAAGCGTCACTCCACAGAACACGTCATATAGAGAAGCGTCACTCCACAGAACACGTCATATAGAGAAGCGTCACTCCACAGAACACGTCAAATAGAGAAGCGTCACTCCACAGAACACGTCAAATAGAGAAGCGTCACTCCACAGAACACGTCATATAGAGAAGCGTCACTCCACAGAACACGTCACATAGAGAAGCGTCACTCCACAGAACACGTCACATAGAGAAGCGTCACTCCACAGAACACGGCACATAGAGAAGCGTCACTCCACAGAACACGTCACATAGAGAAGCGTCACTCCACAGAACACGTCATATAGAGAAGCGTCACTCCACAGAACACGTCATATAGAGAAGCGTCACTCCACAGAACACGTCACATAGAGAAGCGTCACTCCACAGAACACGTCAGATAGAGAAGCGTCACTCCACAGAACACGTCATATAGAGAAGCGTCACTCCACAGAACACGTCAAATAGAGAAGCGTCACTCCACAGAACACGTCATATAGAGAAGCGTCACTCCACAGAACACGTCATATAGAGAAGCGTCACTCCACAGAACACGTCACATAGAGAAGCGTCACTCCACAGAACACGTCACATAGAGAAGCGTCACTCCACAGAACACGTCACATAGAGAAGCGTCACTCCACAGAACACGTCATATAGGGAAGCGTCACTCCACAGAACACGTCACATAGAGGAGCGTCACTCCACAGAACACGTCATATAGAGAAGCGTCACTCCACAGAACACGTCATATAGGGAAGCGTCACTCCACAGAACACGTCACATAGAGGAGCGTCACTCCACAGAACACGCCACATAGAGAAGCGTCACTCCACAGAACACGCCAGATAGAGAAGCGTCACTCCACAGAACACGTTATAGAGAAGCGTCACTCCACAGAACACGTCATATAGAGAAGCGTCACTCCACAGAACACGTCATATAGAGAAGCGTCACTCCACAGAACACGTCACATAGAGAAGCGTCACTCCACAGAACACGTCATATAGAGAAGCGTCACTCCACAGAACACGTCATATAGAGAAGCATCACTCCACAGAACACGTCACATAGAGAAGCGTCACTCCACAGAACACGTCAGATAGAGAAGCGTCACTCCACAGAACACGCCACATAGAGGAGCGTCACTCCACAGAACACTTCACATAGAGAAGCGTCACTCCACAGAACACGTCATATAGAGAAGCGTCACTCCACAGAACACGCCATATAGAGAAGCGTCACTCCACAGAACACGTCATATAGAGAAGCGTAACTCCACAGAACACGTCACATAGAGAAGCGTCACTCCACAGAACACGTCATATAGAGAAGCGTCACTCCACAGAACACGTCATATAGAGAAGCGTCACTCCACATAACACGTCATATAGAGAAGCGTCACTCCACAGAACACGTCATATAGAGAAGCGTCACTCCACAGAACACGTCATATAGAGAAGCGTCACTCCACATAACACGTCATATAGAGAAGCGTCACTCCACAGAACACGTCATATAGAGAAGCATCACTCCACAGAACACGTCACATAGAGAAGCGTCACTCCACAGAACACGTCAAATAGAGAAGCGTCACTCCACAGAACACGTCATATAGAGAAGCGTCACTCCACAGAACACGTCACATAGAGAAGCGTCACTCCACAGAACACGTCACATAGAGAAGCGTCACTCCACAGAACACGTCATATAGGGAAGCGTCAATCCACAGAACACGTCACATAGAGGAGCGTCACTCCACAGAACACGCCACATAGAGAAGCGTCACTCCACAGAACACGTCATATAGAGAAGCGTCACTCCACAGAACACGTCATATAGAGAAGCGTCACTCCACAGAACACGTCACATAGAGAAGCGTCACTCCACAGAACACGTCACATAGAGAAGCGTCACTCCACAGAACACGTCACATAGAGAAGCGTCACTCCACAGAACACGTCAGATAGAGAAGTGTCACTCCACAGAACACGTCACATAGAGAAGCGTCACTCCACAGAACACGTCATATAGAGAAGCGTCACTCCACAGAACACGTCATATAGAGAAGCGTCACTCCACAGAACACGTCATATAGAGAAGCGTCACTCCACAGAACACGTCAAATAGAGAAGCGTCACTCCACAGAACACGTCAAATAGAGAAGCGTCACTCCACAGAACACGTCATATAGAGAAGCGTCACTCCACAGAACACGTCACATAGAGAAGCGTCACTCCACAGAACACGTCACATAGAGAAGCGTCACTCCACAGAACACGGCATATAGAGAAGCGTCACTCCACAGAACACGTCACATAGAGAAGCGTCACTCCACAGAACACGTCAGATAGAGAAGCGTCACTCCACAGAACACGTCATATAGAGAAGCGTCACTCCACAGAACACGTCACATAGAGAAGCGTCACTCCACAGAACACGTCAAATAGAGAAGCGTCACTCCACAGAACACGTCATATAGAGAAGCGTCACTCCACAGAACACGTCATATAGAGAAGCGTCACTCCACAGAACACGTCACATAGAGAAGCGTCACTCCACAGAACACGTCAGATAGAGAAGCGTCACTCCACAGAACACGTCATATAGAGAAGCGTCACTCCACAGAACACGTCATATAGAGAAGCGTCACTCCACAGAACACGTCATATAGAGAAGCGTCACTCCACAGAACACGTCACATAGAGAAGCGTCACTCCACAGAACACGTCACATAGAGAAGCGTCACTCCACAGAACACGTCACATAGAGAAGCGTCACTCCACAGAACACGTCACATAGAGAAGCGTCACTCCACAGAACACGTCACATAGAGAAGCGTAACTCCACAGAACACGTCACATAGAGAAGCGTCACTCCACAGAACACGCCACATAGAGAAGCATCACTCCACAGAACACGCCACATAGAGAAGCATCACTCCACAGAACACGCCACATAGAGAAGCGTCACTCCACAGAACACGTCATATAGAGAAGCGTCACTCCACAGAACACGTCACATAGAGGAGCGTCACTCCACAGAACACGCCACATAGAGAAGCGTCACTCCACAGAACACGCCAGATAGAGAAGCGTCACTCCACAGAACACGTTATAGAGAAGCGTCACTCCACAGAACACGTCATATAGAGAAGCGTCACTCCACAGAACACGTCATATAGAGAAGCGTCACTCCACAGAACACGTCACATAGAGAAGCGTCACTCCACAGAACACGTCACATAGAGAAGCGTCACTCCACAGAACACGTTGCTCCAGAGTCCAGTGGCGGCGGCTTTTCCCCCCTCCATCTGACGCTTGGCATTGTGCTTGGTGATGTTCGGCTGGCATGCAGCTGCTCGGCCATGAAGCTCTCGGGCACAGTGCGGATGTTAATAGCAGGTGAGGTCTGTACTCTGCAGTTATGGAGTCAGCGGAGTGTTGGTGACTTTTCTGCACTTGCTCCTCAGCACTTACTTTCCCCGTATATTGTACATGTCCCCCGTGGTTTATTCCATACTCCGCTCTGTCTTGTGTCTGTAGATTTGGACTATATTGCACTTTTTGCTCATTGACCACATTGGTCTCATGTTGCTGCCCCTGTCCTCACCTGCTGCTTTTTCCCCCAGGTCTGCCCATGCCCGCGCTGTTCCCCCACCACACAGAGCTCCCGGGGAAGCACTGCCGGAGGAGGAAGGCCCGCACCGTCTTCTCAGATTCTCAGCTTTCTGGTCTAGAGAAACGCTTTGAGCTGCAGCGCTACCTGTCAACCCCAGAGAGAGTGGAGCTGGCCACGGCCCTCAGCCTGTCCGAGACCCAGGTAACTGCCGGGCCAAAGAGCTGACACTCAGGATGGTCCAGGAAGTCTGTGAGAGAGAGAGAGAGAGTAGAGAGTAGAGCTGCGAAAGACGTCAACTCTGGTGCTACATCTATCTATCTATCTATCTATCTATCTCATATCTATCTATCTATCTATCTATCTATCTATCTATCTATCTATCTATCTATCTATCTATCTATCTATCTATCTCATATCTATCTATCTATCTATCTATCTATCTATCTATCTATCTATCTATCTATCTATCTATCTATCTATCTATCTCATATCTATCTATCTATCTATCTATCTATCTATCTATCTCATATCTATCTATCTATCTATCTCATATCTATCTATCTATCTATCTATCTATCTATCTATCTATCTATCTATCTATCTATCTATCTATCTATCTATCTATCTATCTATCTATCTATCTATCTATCTATCTATCTCATATCTATCTATCTATCTCATATCTATCTATCTATCTATCTCATATCTATCTATCTCATATCTATCTATCTATCTATCTATCTATCTATCTATCTATCTATCTATCTATCTATCTATCTATCTATCTATCTATCTATCTCATATCTATCTATCTATCTATCTATCTCATATCTATCTATCTATCTATCTATCTATCTATCTATCTATCTATCTATCTATCTATCTCATATCTATCTATCTATCTATCTATCTATCTATCTATCTATCTATCTATCTATCTCATATCTATCTATCTATCTATCTATCTATCTATCTATCTATCTATCTATCTATCTATCTATCTATCTATCTATCTATCTATCTATCTATCTATCTATCTATCTATCTATCTATCTCATATCTATCTATCTATCTATCTATCTATCTATCTATCTATCTCATATCTATCTATCTATCTATCTATCTATCTATCTATCTATCTATCATATCTATCTATCTATCTATCTATCTATCTATCTATCTATCTATCTATCTATCTATCTATCTATCTATCTATCTATCTATCTATCTATCTATCTATCTATCTATCTCATATCTATCTATCTATCTATCTATCTATCTATCTATCTATCTATCTATCTATCTATCTATCTATCTATCTATCTATCTATCTATCTCATATCTATCTATCTATCTATCTATCTATCTATCTATCTATCTATCTATCTCTCTATCTCTCTCTCATATCTATCTATCTATCTATCTATCTATCTATCTATCTATCTATCTATCTATCTATCTATCTATCTATCTATCTATCTATCTATCTATCTATCTATCTCATATCTATCTATCTATCTATCTATCTGTAAAGGATCTGCCAGGCACTACATCTGTGGAGACTCCCAGGGTTAATCAGTCGACACCTGAGGCCAGACCTCTTAGACTGACACCGGCTCCCACCAATCAGGGTGGCAGGCTCAGGAGTGGGAGAGCCTATCGCGGCCTGGTCAGTCAGAGTTAGCTCCGCCCCCTGTCCATTTATACCTGCAGTTTTCTCTTCCTCATTGCTTGTTATTCTTTTGGATTCCTGGCCCCACTGCTGCTTGCTCCAGCCTGCTTCTGCCGTGCTTCTGCCTTGCTGCAGTTCTCCTTGACTTGACTTGCTTTGCTTTGCTTTGCCCCTGGCTTGCTTCTGTCTCCGTGCCCGCTCGGGTTACTCACTTCGTCCTGGTCCTGACTGTTCGTTCGCCGCTCCGTTTCCTCGTGGCGTTCCGTGGCTACTGCCCTTCCCTTGCGTGTTCCCTGTTTGTTTTCCTGTGCACTTAGACAGCGTAGGGACCGCCGCCCAGTTGTACCTCGTCGCCTAGGGCGGGTCGTTGCAAGTAGGCAGGGACAGGGCGGTGGGTAGATTAGGGCTCACTTTCCCTTCACCTCCTTCCTGCCATCACAGAATAACAAGCCCTTACCTAGTCTACCATTTCTCCTACGCTGTCGCTATCATGGACCCCCTTGAGACCCTGACCCAGCAGATGCAGGGCCTCTCCCTACAGGTCCAGGCCCTGGCCCAAAGGGTTGGGCGCACCACCTCACCTCTAGAACCCGACCTCAAGTTACCTGACCGGTTTTCAGGGGACCGTAAGACGTTTCTCTCCTTCCGGGAGAGTTGCAGACTATATTTCCGCCTTAAGCCCCACTCCTCAGGTTCCGAGAACCAGCGGGTGGGTATCATCATATCCCGACTCCAGGAAGGGCCCCAAGAGTGGGCCTTCTCCTTGGCTCCTGACGCCCCTGAACTTTCTCTGTTGATCGTTTTTTCTCTGCCCTCGGACTCATTTACGACGAGACTGACAGGACTGCTTTAGCCGAGAGTCAGTTGGTGACCTTACGTCAGGGTAGGAGACCGGTTGAGGAATACTGTTCTGATTTTAGGAAGTGGTGCGTAGCTTCTCAGTGGAACGATCCGGCCCTAAGGTGCCAGTTTAGGTTAGGATTATCTGACGCCCTGAAGGATCTGCTGGTTAGCTACCCCTCGTCTGACTCTCTTGACCAGGTTATGGCCCCTAGCAGTACGACTTGACCGACGTCTCAGGGAACGTCAGCTAGAACGCTTCAGTGTGCTCCCCTCTGACTTTTCTGCGATCCCCCCCGAGGTCCCGCCTCCTCGCCCCTCCACGGAGGACTCGGAGGTACCTATGCAACTCGGGGCCTCCATGTCCCCTCGACAACGTAGGGAGTTTCGCAGAATGAACGGTCTCTGCTTCTACTGTGGGGACGACAAGCATCTACTGAACACCTGTCCCAGGCGCAAGAATAAGAAGCCGGAAAACTTCCGCGCCTAAGTGATCATCGGGGAGGTCACTTGGGCGCACAGGTATTTCCCGTTAATGTGAAACGCAATAAAATTTGCTTCCCTTTCAGGTCTCGTTTGCTGGCCGGTCTGCCACGGGCAGTGCTTTCGTGGATTCTGGCTCATCTGCTAATATCATGTCTGTGGAATTTGCTATGTCTCTAAAGATGCCTTGTATTGATTTACCTTATCCTATCCCTGTAGTAGGAATCGACTCTACTCCCCTTGCTAATGGTTATTTTACTCAGCATACTCCTGTTTTTGAACTCCTGGTTGGCTCCATGCATTTGGAGCAGTGCTCTGTACTGGTAATGCAGGGATTATCGTCTGATCTGGTTTTAGGCCTTCCCTGGTTGCAGTTGCATAATCCCACGTTTGATTGGAATACTGGGGATCTCACCAAATGGGGTAATGAATGTCTTATGTCATGTCTTTCTGTTAACTCTATTTCTCCCCGGGAGGAGGTAAACACGCTTCCTGAGTTCGTTCAGGACTTCGCCGATGTGTTTTCTAAGGAGGCCTCCGAGGTGTTGCCCCCCCATAGAGATTACGATTGCGCTATCGATTTGGTGCCTGGTGCCAAGCTTCCTAAAGGTAGGATATTTAATCTTTCATGTCCTGAACGTGAAGCCATGAGGGTGTATATCCAGGAATGCCTGGCCAAGGGTTTCATTCGCCCCTCGACTTCTCCTGTAGGTGCTGGCTTCTTCTTCGTGGGAAGAAGGATGGTGGTCTTAGGCCGTGCATTGATTATCGTAACCTGAATAAGGTCACTGTAAGGAACCAGTACCCACTTCCTTTGATTCCGGATCTTTTTAATCAGGTTCAGGGAGCCCAATGGTTTTCTAAGTTCGATCTACGGGGGGCATATAACCTTATCCGCATCAAAGAGGGGGATGAGTGGAAAACTGCGTTCAACACACCCGAGGGTCATTTCGAATACCTGGTCATGCCCTTTGGGTTGTGTAACGCCCCTGCTGTCTTCCAGAATTTTATTAATGAAATCCTGAGAGAGTACCTGGGTAATTTTCTTGTTGTGTACCTTGATGACATACTGGTGTTTTCCAAGGACTGGTCCTCTCACGTGGAGCATGTCAGGAAGGTGCTCCAGGTCCTTCGGGAGAATAATCTGTTTGCTAAGACTGAAAAATGTGTCTTTGGGGTACAGGAGATACCATTTTTAGGGCAAATCCTCACTCCTCATGAATTCCGCATGGACCCTGCCAAGGTTCAAGCTGTGGCGGAATGGGTCCAACCTGCCTCCCTTAAGGCGTTACAGTGTTTTTTAGGGTTCGCCAACTATTACAGGAGATTTATTGCCAACTTCTCGGTCGTCGCTAAGCCTCTTACGGACCTTACCCGCAAGGGTGCTGATGTCCTCCATTGGCCCCCTGAGGCCGTCCAGGCCTTTGAGACTCTCAAGAAGTGCTTTATCTCGGCCCCCGTGCTGATTCAGCCCAACCAAGAGGAGCCATTTATTGTGGAGGTTGACGCTTCCGAGGTGGGAGTGGGGGCCGTCTTGTCCCAGGGTACCAGCTCCCTCACCCATCTCCGCCCCTGTGCTTACTTCTCTAGGAAGTTTTCGCCCACGGAGAGTAACTATGATATTGGCAACCGCGAACTTCTAGCCATTAAATGGGCTTTTGAGGAGTGGCGGCACTTCCTGGAGGGGGCCAGACACCAGGTAACGGTCCTTACGGATCACAAGAATCTGGTTTTCCTAGAATCGGCCCGGAGGCTTAATCCTAGACAAGCTCGGTGGGCACTATTCTTTACCAGATTTAATTTCTTGGTTACCTATAGGGCTGGGTCCAAGAATATTAAGGCTGATGCTCTGTCACGTAGTTTCATGGCCAATCCTCCTTCCGAGAAGGATCCCGCTTGTATTTTACCCCCTGGTATAATCGTCTCTGCCACGGATTCTGATTTAGCTTCTGATATCGCGGCTGATCAGGGTGCAGCTCCCGGGAACGTCCCTGGGGACAAACTGTTTGTTCCCCTGCAATACCGGCTGAGGGTACTCAGGGAAAACCATGACTCCGCTCTATCTGGTCATCCTGGCATCTTGGGCACCAAACACCTCATTACCAGAAACTATTGGTGGCCTGGGTTGCCTAAAGATGTTAGGGCTTACGTCGCCGCTTGTGAGGTTTGCGCTAGGTCCAAAACCCCTAGGTCCCGACCTGCGGGCCTACTACGTCCCTTGCCCATTCCCCAGAGACCTTGGACCCATATCTCCATGGATTTTATCACCGATTTGCCTCCATCTCAGGGCAAGTCGGTGGTGTGGGTGGTAGTCGACCGCTTCAGCAAGATGTGCCACTTTGTGCCCCTTAAGAAGCTACCTAACGCCAAGACGTTAGCTTCTTTGTTTGTGAAACACATCCTGCGTCTCCATGGGGCCCCAGTCAATATCGTTTCGGACAGAGGGGTACAATTTGTTTCCTTATTTTGGAGAGCCTTTTGTAAAAAGTTGGAGATTGATCTGTCCTTCTCCTCCGCCTTCCATCCCGAAACTAACGGCCAAACGGAAAGGACCAACCAATCCCTGGAACAATATTTAAGGTGTTTCATCTCTGACTGTCAATTCGATTGGGTCTCATTCCTTCCCCTTGCTGAATTTTCCCTGAATAACCGGGTCAGTAACTCGTCAGGGGTCTCCCCGTTTTTCTGTAATTTCGGGTTTAACCCAAGGTTCTCCTCCGTCTCCCCTGGTTGTTCCAATAATCCTGAGGTAGAGGATGTTCATCGGGAACTGTGCACTGTCTGGGCCCAGGTTCAGAAGAACCTAGAGGCGTCCCAGAGCGCACAAAAGATTCAGGCGGATAGTAGACGTTCTGCTAACCCCCGGTTTGTCGTCGGGGATTTGGTCTGGTTGTCGTCCAGGAACTTGCGCCTTAAGGTCCCGTCCAGGAAGTTTGCTCCCCGATTCATTGGGCCTTATAAGGTCATTGAAGTCCTCAACCCTGTATCCTTCCGTCTGGAGCTGCCCCCATCCTTCCGCATACACGACGTCTTTCATGCTTCCCTCCTTAAACGCTGCTCCCCGTCCTGGTCCCCCTCTAGGAAACCTCCTGTTCCCGTTCTCACCCCTGAGGGGGTGGAATTCGAGGTGGCCAAGATTGTGGACAGTAGGATGATCCAGGGCTCCCTCCAGTACCTGGTCCATTGGAGAGGATACGGGCCGGAGGAGAGGACTTGGGTACCTGCTCGAGATGTTCACGCTGGGGTATTGGTCAGGAGGTTCCACCTTCTCTTCCCCACTAAACCGGGTCCTCTTAGTAAGGGTCCGGTGGCCCCTCATAAAAGGGGGAGTACTGTAAAGGATCTGCCAGGCACTACATCTGTGGAGACTCCCAGGGTTAATCAGTCGACACCTGAGGCCAGACCTCTTAGACTGACACCGGCTCCCACCAATCAGGGTGGCAGGCTCAGGAGTGGGAGAGCCTATCGCGGCCTGGTCAGTCAGAGTTAGCTCCGCCCCCTGTCCATTTATACCTGCAGTTTTCTCTTCCTCATTGCTTGTTATTCTTTTGGATTCCTGGCCCCACTGCTGCTTGCTCCAGCCTGCTTCTGCCGTGCTTCTGCCTTGCTGCAGTTCTCCTTGACTTGACTTGCTTTGCTTTGCTTTGCCCCTGGCTTGCTTCTGTCTCCGTGCCCGCTCGGGTTACTCACTTCGTCCTGGTCCTGACTGTTCGTTCGCCGCTCCGTTTCCTCGTGGCGTTCCGTGGCTACTGCCCCTTCCCTTGCGTGTTCCCTGTTTGTTTTCCTGTGCACTTAGACAGCGTAGGGACCGCCGCCCAGTTGTACCTCGTCGCCTAGGGCGGGTCGTTGCAAGTAGGCAGGGACAGGGCGGTGGGTAGATTAGGGCTCACTTTCCCTTCACCTCCTTCCTGCCATCACACTATCTCATATCTATCTATCTATCTATCTATCTATCTATCTATCTATCTATCTATCTATCTATCTATCTATCTATCTATCTATCTATCTCTCTCTCATATCTATCTATCTATCTATCTATCTATCTATCTATCTATCTATCTATCTATCTATCTATCTATCTATCTATCTATCTATCTATCTATCTATCTATCTATCTATCTATCTATCTATCTATCTATCTATCTATCTATCTATCTATCTATCTATCTATCTATCTAATATCTATCTATCTATCTATCTATCTATCTAATATCTATCTATCTATCTATCTATCTATCTATCTATCTATCTATCTATCTATCTATCTATCTATCTATCTATCTATCTATCTATCTATCTATCTATCTATCTATCTATCTATCTCATATCTATCTATCTATCTATCTATCTATCTATCTATCTATCTATCTATCTCATATCTATCTATCTATCTATCTATCTATCTATCTATCTATCTATCTATCTATCTATCTATCTATCTATCTATCTATCTATCTATCTATCTATCTATCTATCTATCTATCTATCTATCTCTCTCTCATATCTATCTATCTATCTATCTATCTATCTATCTATCTATCTATCTATCTATCTATCTATCTATCTATCTATCTATCATCTATCTATCTATCTCATATCTATCTATCTATCTATCTATCTATCTATCTATCTATCTATCTATCTATCTATCTATCTATCTATCTATCTATCTATCTATCTATCTATCTATCTATCTATCTATCTATCTCATATCTATCTATCTATCTATCTATCTATCTATCTATCTATCTATCTATCTATCTATCTATCTATCTATCTATCTATCTATCTATCTATCTATCTATCTATCTATCTATCTATCTTGGGGTCCTTTTCGGACAGAATAGTTATTTGGGGATATATATGTTGGAGTCGCATATTTACCTAGTAATTTATTTCTGTGCAGGTAAAAACCTGGTTCCAGAACCGGAGAATGAAACATAAAAAGCAGCTGAGGAAGAGTCAGGATGACAAGACCCCATCAAGCGATGGCCAAATGGACCCTGTCTCCAGCGACACAGAACTGGGTGATACCAGGGGGGACTCGGGGCCAAACAAGGACAGTAGCCAGAGCCTTTACCTAAGGGAAGAGGTTGATGATGAGGTGGACATCATTGAGGATGACATGTGCCCCCCACACCTATTATAACCCCCCAGCTATGCAGGACACTTCCACAACTACTGCCAGGGAAGACCCGTAGACACTTGGCAATTAGATTTTTGAACTGACATAGATAGAACTGGGGAACAAGTGAGGGCAGTGGGGGCCTTACCAGCTACCCCAGCATTAAAACTTTGGGTCATCAAAAAAACTCTTCAGTGTAACCACAAAAAAACACTTCAGTGCGGGCACGAGGACTGTGACGGCGGGTGATTTATCCTTGAAAATATTCACCCATCATGATGGTCTGGTTCTCTAACCTGGACAATTCTTCTATACCCTACACATGATGGACTGGTCCTCTGTGCTGGACTATTTTTCTATACCCTACACATGATGGACTGGTCCTCTGTGCTGGACAATTCTTCTATACCCTACACATGGTGAACAGGTTCCTCTATGCCAATTTTCTTCTGGACTGCCTATTTATACACAACATATGCTCAACAACTTCTCTATATCCAAAAAACTGGCCAAACACTAGAGATTTTGGATGGTCGAAAAAGGCAGATTTAGACCATTTCATGCCAACTGTTGGCTCCTCTTTGTGACGTTAAAGAGAGCAATAGACGCCGACCAAAGCCAGATATCTGTGGAAAAGTTGATCTGTCGTGTTGGATTTTTTCGGTCGCTCTTGTTTGCAGCCCTTAGTAAGTTGTTAATGCCAAACGACAGATCTGCATCCCATCAATAGAAGCCCAGGTCACAGATCATGGCAGGGATGGATCGGCCATTTGTCATTTTACCTTACGCCGTTGGCATCCAAAATCACGACCTTTATCTACCGACCATGAATGACAAGTCATATAGGAAACGTCCATCTGATATCACTAATGTATGGTCAGTTTAAGATGCTGGGAAATTATTCTACACACGGACATTTATATATGCTGGACTGGTCCTTTATGCACAAAATATTCTGGACTGGTCCTCGGTATATTCTGGACGGGTCCTCGGTATATTCTGGACGGGTCCTCGGTATATTCTGGACGGGTCCTCGGTATATTCTGGACGGGTCCTCGGTATATTCTGGATGGGTCCTCAGTATATTCTGGACTGGTCCTCTACAGCCTGGGCACTCCATAAATTATTAGCAGTCCTGAAGTGAGGATCCACAATATTCCAGTATTCATCACTTGTGAAAATGTTTCTATCAAGTGGTAAAAAATGTAAGAGAAAAGTTCCCCTCCTTTCTCCTCCTGTCTCCCTGCTCCCCTACTGTCCTCATCTTGCTCCTCTCCTCTTCTCCCCAGCTCTCCTCCGGCTTCGGTCCTCCTCCTGTTTCCACCCTGTCCCTCTTCCACCCCTCATGTCCTCCTTAGCTCCCCCCTGCCCCACCCAGTTCCCCTCCTGTGCTCCTCCTGGTCCCCTACTGTCCCCATCCTGTTCCTCTTCCACCCCTCATGTCCTCAGCCCCCCCTGCCCCACTCCTGTCTCCCCTAGTTCCCCTCCTGTGCTCCACCTGGCCCCCTACTGTCCCCATCCTGTCCCTCTTGCACCCCTTCTGTCCTCCTCAGCTCCCTGCTGCCTCACTCCTGTCCCCCCTAGTTCCCCTCCTGTGCTCCTCCTGGTCCCCTACTGTCCCCATCCTGTTCCTCTTGCACCATTCCTGTCCTCTTCAGCTCCCCCCTGCCCCACTTCTGCCTCCCTAGTTCCCCTCCTGTGCTCCTCCTGGTCCCCTACTGTCCCCATCCTGTTCATCTTCCATCCCTCCTGTCCCCCCTACTTCCCCTCCTGTGCTCCCCCTGCTCCCATCACTTTCAGGGCGCATCATTAGCACTGATTTCACAGACTCTTTTCTGTTGACAGATTTTTATATATTTCACATCTGATTATTTTAGATTTGTTTTTCTAAATCTCTTTTTTTAGGTTGTCTTTATCCTATTATATTTATTTACAGTTGGTATTAAAGCATCCAAAAATCACAGGAAGACCCGTTATACATTACAGCACCCGAACCCTGCGCTGCCCCAAATTTACCGGCAGGAAAGGATTGTTTCTAATGAATTACTATAAATATTTATCAATTAAAATGTAAAACATAAATAATGATAATAATAACAATAACAACAAAAAAACTGATAATAATTCTGGTTATATTACCATAGTAACATGATGATTATTACTGTGGTGGTTGATAATGTTATTACCACTATTATTAGTATTTATATTATTAGTATTTATATTATTAGTATTTCTTTTTATTTTGTTGCTTTCAACAATTGACATTTTAGATTAATCTGAGTTACATTCTGGGCGCTATCTGGTGATATCTGGGTGGAGGGGTGACACTTTTATTCCCCCTGCGCATGTAACCCCCCCCCTTCTTGGAGACATACTTGTAAGCTCTTGTGCTCAGTCTAGGGGATTATCCCGTCCTCACAAGCTGCAGCTCCCTCTCCCCGGCTTCTCACTGCCGGATAATCGTTTTCTGTTGTAATTAATTTTCTCTTTTTTTCCCAGGGACTGATCCAAGCGACGCGGTTCTTATTTTAACAGGATTATTTACGAGGAGGGGAAGGGGGGGATTTATACACCCCTTTATAATCCTGGATCTGAGTGTTACACATGATGTTACATTGTATCAATTATCCCCGAATATTCATTGTTTCTATGTCGGGACACAGAGGATTTATGGACACAGCGTTTTATTGAAATAAATCTATTTTGAATTGATGATAGTGTTAATCTGGAATTTTTATCGATCATGCGGCAATTATATCTGTACAATCCAGATGACTGCGATATCGTAGCACTGCAGTCATGTTATAATATCCTGCTGTACATTATATTCTTCCGCATTTGGCTTCTTATGTAGATTTAATTTTTCTTACAAGAAATCATTCACACAGCACAATGCCAACAACCGCGATATAAAAGCATAAAAAACGCAGAATATTTCACAAACAAAAATATAAAAATACGCAGGTACATAATTAAAGACTATCCATTTAACACAAATATACAACATAATATTACAGTATCAAATACATGACAAAGTACAATTATTAGACAATACACCAAAATAGAACAGAATATAATGAAAATACACACAATAACTGCATCACATACAATGCTGACATCGTAAACAATAGCTGCACACTATGCAATGCGGACATACAAAATAACTGTATAGTATACAATGCTGACATCATAAATAGTAACTGCACAGTGTATAATACTGACATCACACACACAATAACTGCATAATATAGAAAGCTGACACCATATACAATAAATGCACACTATGCAATGCTGACATCATACAAAATAACAATGCTGACATTGCACAATAACTGCACAATATACAATGCTGACAACATATACAATAACTGCACAATATACAATGCTGACAACATATACAATAACTGCATATTATACAATTCTGACAACATATACAATAACTGTATAATATACAATTCTGACATTACAAACAATAACTGAATCACATACAATGCTGACAACATATACAATAACTGAATCACATACAATGCTGACAACATGTGCAATAACTGCATAATATACAATGCTGACAACATATACAATAACTGTATAATATACAATGCTGACATCATGTGCAATAACTGTATAATATACAATGCTGACATCATGTGCAATAACTGCACAATATACAATGCTGACATCATGTGCAATAACTGCACAATATAAAATGCTGACATCATGTGCAATAACTGCATAATATACAATGCTGACATGACATACAATAACTGCACAATATACAATGCTGACATCATGTACAATAACTGCATAATATACAATGCTGACATCACATACAATAACTGCATATTATACAATTCTGACAACATATACAATAACTGTATAATATACAATTCTGACATCACAAACAATAACTGAATCACATACAATGCTGACATCATGTGCAATAACTGCATAATATACAATGCTGACAACATATACAATAACTGTATAATATACAATGCTGACAACATATACAATAACTGTATAATATACAATGCTGACAACATATACAATAACTGCTCAATATACAATGCTGACATCATGTACAATAACTGTATCATATACAATGCTGGAAACATATACAATAACTGTATAATATACAATGCTGACATCATGTGCAATAACTGCACAATATACAATGCTGACATCATGTACAATAACTGCATAATATACAATGCTGACATCATGTGCAATAACTGTATAATATACAATGCTGACATCATGTGCAATAACTGCACAATATACAATGCTGACATCATGTACAATAAATGCATAATATACAATGCTGACATCATGTGCAATAACTGCACAATATACAATGCTGACATCATGTACAATAACTGTATAATATACAATGCTGACATCATGTGCAATAACTGCACAATATACAATGCTGACATCATGTGCAATAACTGCATAATATACAATGCTGACATCATGTACAATAACTGCACAATATACAATGCTGACATCATGTGCAATAACTGCACAATATACAATGCTGACATCATGTGCAATAACTGTACAATATACAATGCTGACATGACATACAATAACTGCACAATATACAATGCTGACATGACATACAATAACTGCACAATATACAATGCTGACAGCATGTACAATAACTGCATAATATACAATGCTGACATCATGTGCAATAACTGCACAATATACAATGCTGACATCATGTACAATAACTGTATATTATACAATGCTGACATCATGTGCAATAACTGCATAATATACAATGCTGACATCATGTACAATAACTGCACAATATACAATGCTGACATGACATACAATAACTGCACAATATACAATGCTGACATCATGTACAATAACTGTATAATATACAATGCTGACATCATGTGCAATAACTGCATAATATACAATGCTGACATCATGTACAATAACTGCATAATATACAATGCTGACATGACATACAATAACTGCACAATATACAATGCTGACATGACATACAATAACTGCACAATATACAATGCTGACATCATGTACAATAACTGCATAATATACAATGCTGACATCATGTACAATAACTGTATAATATACAATGCTGACATCATGTGCAATAACTGCATAATATACAATGCTGACAACATACAAAATAACTGCATAATATACAATGCTGACATCATGTACAATAACTGTATAATATACAATGCTGACATAATGTGCAATAACTGCACAATATACAATGCTGACATAATGTGCAATAACTGCACAATATAAAATGCTGACATCATGTGCAATAACTGTATAATATACAATGCTGACATCATGTACAATAACTGCACAATATACAATGCTGACATCATGTGCAATAACTGTATAATATACAATGCTGACATCATGTACAATAACTGCATAATATACAATGCTGACATCATGTGCAATAACTGCACAATATACAATGCTGACATCATGTGCAATAACTGTATAATATACAATGCTGACATCATGTACAATAACTGCACAATATACAATGCTGACATCATGTGCAATAACTGTATAATATACAATGCTGACATCATGTACAATAACTGCACAATATACAATGCTGACATCATGTGCAATAACTGCATAATATACAATGCTGACATCATGTACAATAACTGTATAATATACAATGCTGACATCATGTGCAATAACTGTATAATATACAATGCTGACATCATGTACAATAACTGTATAATATACAATGCTGACATCATGTGCAATAACTGTATAATATACAATGCTGACATCATGTACAATAACTGCACAATATACAATGCTGACATCATGTGCAATAACTGCACAATATACAATGCTGACATCATGTGCAATAACTGTATAATATACAATGCTGACATCATGTACAATAACTGTATAATATACAATGCTGACATCATGTGCAATAACTGTATAATATACAATGCTGACATCATGTACAATAACTGCACAATATACAATGCTGACATCATGTGCAATAACTGCATAATATACAATGCTGGCGGATTTGATATGTACAGACACAGAGAGATGGATTCACAATGGATAACTGGAAGAATAGCACATGCATCACCCTATGATTTGTCTCTTGAGGATAACACATTTTTGTATGACCCATTAGGGTGTATTCACACAGTGCGGTTTTGCCGTGTAGTCTGCCGCGTGGCCCAAAACTGCACAGAAAAGAGGCATGCGTTTTTACAGCTGTATGCTGCCGCCTAACTGCAAAACCGCACTGTGTGAATACACGCACCCTTAGGGCATATAGAGGTCATAGATCCGAATTTCTCAACAGGCGATATGTGTACTCCAGGGGATACATGTCATGTCTATAGGGGGTGCTCGCACTGCGCTCAATCTGTGCTATCAACAGGCAGCACATTATATGATCAAAGCTCGGGGGGGCTCGGATGTCAATTGTTTGGGTAATGTGTACTTGGCTTAAGGATGTTGAGAAACACTGTAAATGAGGGTCAAAAAACGGACAAAAGTAGTGCGGAAAGTTTCCTGCGGTGCGTTTTTCAATTCAATGCTGCGTGCTCTGTGCAGAGATGCTGCGTGTTCTGTGCGGAGATGCTGCGTGTCCTGTGCGGAGATGCTGCGTGCCCTGTGCGGAGATGCTGCGTGTTCTGTGCGGAGATGCTGCGTGTTCTGTGCGGAGATGCTGCGTGTCCTGTGCGGAGATGCTGCGTGTCCTGTGCGGAGATGCTGCGTGTCCTGTGCGGAGATGCTGCGTGCTCTGTGCAGAGATGCTGCCTGTTCTGTGCAGAGATGCTACGTGTCCTGTGCGGAGATGCTGCGTGTTCTGTGCGGAGATGCTGCGTGTTCTGTGCGGAGATGCTGCGTGTTCTGTGCGGAGATGCTACGTGTCCTGTGCGGAGATGCTGGGTGTCCTGTGCAGAGATGCTGCGTGTTCTGTGCGGAGATGCTGCGTGTTCTGTGCGGAGATGCTACGTGTCCTGTGCGGAGATGCTGGGTGTCCTGTGCAGAGATGCTGCGTGTTCTGTGCGGAGATGCTGCCTGTTCTGTGCGGAGATGCTGAGTGTTCTGTGCGGAGATGCTGCGTGTTCTGTGCGGAGATGCTGCGTGTTCTGTGCGGAGATGCTGCGTGTTCTGTGCGGAGATGCTGCGTGTTCTGTGCGGAGATGCTGCGTGTCCTGTGCGGAGATGCTGCGCGTTCTGTGCGGAGATGCTGCGCGTCCTGTGCGGAGATGCTGCGCGTTCTGTGCGGAGATGCTGCGCGTTCTGTGCGGAGATGCAGCGGGTTCTGTGGGAGATGCTGCGCGTTCTGTGCGGAGATGCAGCGGGTTCTGTGGGAGATGCTGCGCGTTCTGTGCGGAGATTCTGCGCGTTCTGTGCGGAGATGCTGCGTGTTCTGTGCTGAGATGCTGCGTGTCCTGTGCGGAGATGCTGCGTGTCCTGTGCGGAGATGCTGCGCGTTCTGTGCGGAGATGCTGCGCGTTCTGTGTGGAGATGCAGCGGGTTCTGTGGGAGATGCTGCGTGTCCTGTGCGGAGAAGCTGCGTGTTCTGTGCGGAGATGCAGCGGGTTCTGTGGGAGATGCTGCGTGTTCTGTGCGGAGATGCTGCGTGTCCTGTGCGGAGATGCTGCGAGTCCTGTGCGGAGATTCTGCGCGTTCTGTGCGGAGATGCTGCGTGTTCTGTGCGGAGATGCTGCGTGTCCTGTGCGGAGATGTTGCGTGTAATTTTGAGCATGGCTTTACGCAGTCACTCATGACTGAACGGCCGCCTTTTTATACTGCATCTGCCCTGTGGTGGTTGCTTCAGAGGACATTTTTCAGGCTACTTCCTCTGGTTTTATCAGTTGATCGCCAGGGTTTTCAGAAGCCGAAGCGGCAGTGATCCGCTGATCGCCGTACAGAGAACCACGCCACTTTTGTAAAACTGTTTGGTCTTTTGGTATTTGAGGTGATAAATTTGCTGCAATATGAGAGTTCCCAGCCACACGTCCCATGCAGCCGACTGTTGTCCTTGTATTCGCAGGCGCAGGGAGTAACCCCAGGAGCTGACAGTCAGGAGTCGCAGGAAGTAGTGGATACAATGTAACAAATCCTGTGTTTACAGAATAAAGAGGAGTGAATCTGTATTGTTTAATTAGGGGGAGGGAACGCAAAACTGTGGCAATTGTTCCTGAATACAATGTAAGAAACTAACAAAGAATATGTGTAAGGGAAAAGATAATAATAATAATAATAATAATAATAATAATAATAATATAATAATAATAATAATAATAATAATAATAATATAATAATAATAATAATAAAATAAATAATCATAACAAATAATAAAACAAATAATAATATTCCTCATTATTATTTGTCCTGACCATTATAATCATTGTTATTATTAACATCAGCCTCTATAATATTTCCGTATTATTATTATTTTATCAGTGTTACGATGAATAATAATATGGTAGAATTAGTAGCGGTCCTATTCTCATTATTACTATTAATATTCCAGTCACATTAGTATTATAATAGTAGATCTAGAGTTATTAGTATCATCATTGTTATCAGTGGTGATAATAACCAAGAATATTAGTCATGTAATAGTCCGGCTGTTATTCAGTAATAATATCAGTAATACTATTAATAACATATAATCATTTCTTTTCACCTTTTATTTACAGTCTGCGCTATGACATCAACACCGGGGGTTAATTAGACAGATGAGATGACATCATTATAACAGTGATGTCATTAAGCAGGTGACATCACTGTTGGCTGATTGATTATCATAGTGAGGGAAAGTCATTATCACTAAGGCTGGGACATCAACGTGCAGTGACTTTGTAGTCACCCTATGATGTCATCGTAGGAGGAGGCGGCGGCCATGATTTCTCCGGTATATTAATCACAGGTAATAATTAGACATTAGATGTTAATCACTGATCATTAAAGACTCATTTCCAGGCATGTAAGACGTGACTGAGGTTTGGTCACTAAACACATAGTATACAGGACCCACCCCCAGTATATTATATAATCACACCATAATTCTACATCTTCTGGGCAGGCTGGAACTTGTAGTCCTTCAACAAACTACATAGCCTGGTATTCAAGGACTTTCATAGCCTCATGTATCCAAACTGAGATAAAGCCGCCGTGCTCCACAGCAACCAATCAGAGCTGACCGCCACATTCACGGTCTCATAAGCTGCCCGTATATATATAAAATTCTAAGGAGGCAACGCAGACTAAAATGAGCAAAGCCAAAGAATGGACGGAACATTCTAGATATTTTTGGCCGTTACCCCAACACCATCAGTTGTTTGAGCGACAACCCTTTATTCGTATGCACACGGGTGGCTATGGCGTCATTGAATGTCTGTGATAGGCCAAATATTGGTTGTATTGTCTAAAAATGTGAGTCACATATGGGCCCGTTACCTCCCAGTCATCCGGAGCGCACTTGGTATTCGTCACCCCGGTTGTTGCGGTGGATGCTGCGCCGCGATTCGCGGGCACAGTTCATAGACTCATGATATCGATGGTCGGGAACCGTCACCCTGTGAGCTCGGCCTCAGACACCATTGAATTCACAGCCTGTAAGTAGCAATTACCTGGAGAGATAATTCCAGCCTCCCGAGGGGCTTCTTGGATCTGTGTCTCCAGTGAAGTGGATGGAGAAGATCTGCCGCGACCTCGTGTAATGACCGGGTGTAATGTAGATAATTATTGCTATTATTCTATCTGAAGGGTGAAAATTACCACCCTGCTCGCAGTCCTAGAGACACGTGTGATGCTCAAGCCGCCATCATGAAAGACGCCGTTCTCTGTACGGAAAAAAAATTCTTAGATGTGATTTCTATAAGAGCGCTCATTTTGCAAAAATAACAGAGGACGAAATAAAGACAAAGAGTATGGGACGGGCGCCAGCGACGGGATCACACCGGACTGTATGCGGAGGGGACACGATTTGCTTTATGTTCTATATCCAAAAGATATGGGGATCTTAGAAAGTCTCGAACACTCAGGAGACAGAGATTTATTCCCTTTTATGAACCTGTCGAGGACAAAATCGCCAAAAAAGTCATACAAATATGGCGGTTACAGCATAGAGAGTCGTAGCCAGCCCTTCCATCACCCCGGGTAAATACCCCGGCCAAGTCAGTGCAGCACATGCCCCACCAGATCCCCCCATAACATGTGCAATTTTTTCTGCCTTCATCAGTCCTAAGGATTATTTAAAAAAGGAGGCGGGGCTTAGTAAAAAATCTTTCTTAAAGAGCAATGTCATATTTAAAGAGAACCTTCCACCTGAGTGCAGCGTGTAATGGGGAGTGCTGCACAAACCCTGGGGCACTTTAAATAAATGTTCCTACCCTCCTCTGTTATTTAGATATCGGTGCCGTTATATTTGGTGCCCGATATTTAAATAACCCCCCTGATCTGTCAATGGGGCGTGTAATTGGCAAGGGGGCGTGTAACATCGCTGTGACACTGTCCAATCAGCTACGGACAGTGTCACAACAAGAGCTGGTGAGAGGAGAGCGTGTGCACGCGCACGCACAGCTCCGCCGCCACCACGGAACAGAAGAGGAGAAGAAGAATGTGAATTCTTCTGTTCCATGGTGGCGGTAGTTTCTTCGGCAGCAGCATTGGAGCTGTATGCGCGCGCACGCTCTCACTTACTCTTTAGCTCTCGGCAGACAAGGACGACAAGACCGTGAGAGCTGAAGAGTAAGTGAGAGCGTGCGCGCGCATACAGCTCCAATGCTGCTGCCGAAGAAACTACCGCCACCATGGAACAGAAGAATTCCCATTCTTCTTCTCCTCTTCTGTTCCGTGGTGGCGGCGGAGCTGTGCGTGCGCGTGCACACGCTCTCCTCTCGCCAGCTCTTGCTGTGACACTGTCCGTAGCTGATTGGGGGGTTATTTAAATATCAGGCCCGGAAATCTAAGAGCACCGATAACCAATATCTAAATAACGGGGGGAAGATAGGAAATTTTTTATAGTGCCCCACGGTTTGTGCAGCCCGGCCCGTTACACGCTGCACTCAGCTGCACATGGATGGGCAGGTGAAATATTCTCTTTAACTACAAAATGTTTTCATAGACCGCCACTCTCCTGGGCTTGGTTTATGCCACCATACTCCCCATCAATCACTATATTTCATGTGAAGGATGATGTGGCCATTGGTGGGCGGGTTTTGCCCGTGGCTTGAAAAGGAGGAACCCTGTGCTAATTAATACCACCAATGGGGACGGAGGAGGGGGCAAACCTGAGATGAGGCCACTCTATGGTATATACACCCTTTATGAGTATCAGGGGCATAGCTATAAGAGGTGCAGAGGTAGCAGTGGCCCTCAGGCCCCAAAGACCCCCCTGCCACATTCGACAACATCAGTATTAGAATTGATCCTGGCGGGTGGCCCATTTGATGTGAAGACCAGGCTAAAGAGGGCAAAGAAACCCTGAAAATGAGCTAATGGGCCCTGTATTTGCCCCAAAAGCTTCAAGTCACGGCCCTGGTAAGTATAATACAATATAACAGAATATTAGACCCTTCTACTTTGCGCAGTTCCTATTGATCCTTGTCAAGAGAGAGTGAAATGGAGATTCCCTTTAAATCTACTCACACGGGTGGGCGGGGCTATGACAACTTCTCACCACTAATGAGGTAAGACTCCTCCCATTAGCTTGAAATGTAATAAATGTTCACAAATAGATGGAAAATATCGCTTTTCATGTCTTGAAAATTGGTGTCATGTCGTATTAATTACTACAACCCCTCTCCCCCTCCACCGCCACTCCCATCATGCACTCGAATCTCAGAGTAACCTCCGTGCACCTCTTCCTGGTACAACATTTTATCTCCATTTCATAATGAGCTGTAATTTCATGTTGTGAACGTGTCGAGTTAATGAAATCATAATCACTGCGGCTTCCACAAGTGGCGCGTTCAGCGCAATCTTAAGCCGAATATCAAAGACCTATTTACTTCTTTCTAATATTTTAATTAAATCGTGGCCTCAATTTAACCCATTCACGTCCCTTTGATGAAGGCTCTTCTTTTTTTTTTTCTTCTGTAGCATTTAGGCGCAGATGTAGGACGGCATGAATATCGGCCTATTGATTTAATGAGAAATCATTGCTGCCAGAGAGCGGCTCCTTCCTTTTATTTTCCCGGCTATAGAATTCATTTAATTGAAAGCGTCTTTTAGCAAAACACATTAAGGGGTCTAAATTAGCGAAGCTTTTCTGCTTCAGAATACGAGCGGCCGCGGACCCTTTGATGTGAAGACCAGGCTAAAGTGGGCAAAGAAACCCTGAAAATGAGCTGATGGGCCTATTATCAGCATAGAACGGCGGCCGGCCCATGTGTACAACACGAATACTTAATATCTTAATTGATCACCTTTCGCTCTTGGCGACCGCGCTCTGCCCTCTCTCTATAGAGGTCACCCCCCCCCCCCATCATATGTTTCAATTATGGGAACATCCGTAGGGCGGACGGGAACATTTACATCTTGCTGGGAAATTCTCCAACAATAGTTCAAACGAGGATCATTTATATGGTGGACGCCCTACATGTGCTAACGGGGATGTGAGGAGGGGAACGATTTGATCTTATGTAATATTAACGCTAATAACCTGAAGATTTCATGAAAAAAGACAGAAAATCCGTCACTGACGAGCGCCAACATTTATACCACTATATATACACTAATGATGTCACAGATGGCTACAACGTTCATCAACGGACTGGGAAACTGGGCTTACAATTCTCTAGCAGATTTTACTGAATTTAGACATTTAAAAAAAAAAAAAATATGGCATGCCCTCTATGTATATCAAGACAGACAGATTATATTCTTGTATATAGGAGCAGTATTATAGTAGTTATATTCTTGTATATAGGGGCAGTATTATAGTAGTTATATTCTTGTATATAGGAGCAGAATTATAGTAGTTATATTCTTGTATATAGGGTGCAGTATTATAGTAGTTATATTCTTGTATATAGGGGGCAGTATTATAGTAGTTACATTCTTGTATATAGGGGCAGTATTATAGTAGTTATATTCTTGTATATAGAGGCAGTATTATAGTAGTTATATTCTTGTATAGAGGGAGCAGTATTATAGTAGTTATATTCTTGTATATAGGAGCAATATTATAGTAGTTATATTCTTGTATATAGGGGGCAGTATTATAGTAGTTATATTCTTGTATAGAGGGAGCAGTATTATAGTAGTTATATTCTTGTATATAGGAGCAGTATTATAGTAGTTATATTCTTGTATATAGGGGCAGTATTATAGTAGTTATATTCTTGTATATAGGGGCAGTATTATAGTAGTTATATTCTTGTATATAGGGGGCAGTATTATAGTAGTTATATTCTTGTATATAGGGAGCAGTATTATAGTAGTTATATTCTTGTATATAGGAGCAGTATTATAGTAGTTATATTCTTGTATATAGGGGGCAGTATTATAGTAGTTATATTCTTGTATATAGGGGGCAGTATTATAGTAGATATATTCTTGTATATAGGGGCAGTATTATAGTAGTTATATTCTTGTATGTAGGGGGCAGTATTATAGTAGTTATATTCTTGTATATAGGGGCAGTATTATAGTAGTTATATTCTTGTATGTAGGGGGCAGTATTATAGTAGTTATATTCTTGTATATAGGGGCAGTATTATAGTAGTTATATTCTTGTATATAGGGGGCAGTATTATAGTAGATATATTCTTGTATATAGGGGCAGTATTATAGTAGTTATATTCTTGTATGTAGGGGGCAGTATTATAGTAGTTATATTCTTGTATATAGGGCACAGTATTATAGTAGTTATATTCTTGCATATAGGAGGCAGTATTATAGTAGTTATATTCTTGTATATAGGGTGCAGTATTATAGTAGTTATATTCTTGTATATAGGGGGCAGTATTATAGTAGTTATATTCTTGTATATAGGGGGCAGTATTATAGTAGATATATTCTTGTATATAGGGGCAGTATTATAGTAGTTATATTCTTGTATGTAGGGGGCAGTATTATAGTAGTTATATTCTTGTATATAGGGGCAGTATTATAGTAGTTATATTCTTGTATGTAGGGGGCAGTATTATAGTAGTTATATTCTTGTATATAGGGGCAGTATTATAGTAGTTATATTCTTGTATATAGGGGGCAGTATTATAGTAGTTATATTCTTGTATATAGGAGCAGTATTATAGTAGTTATATTCTTGTATATAGAAGCAGTATTATAGTAGTTATATTCTTGTATATAGGAGCAGTATTATAGTAGTTATATTCTTGTATATAGGGGCAGTATTATAGTAGTTATATTCTTGTATATAGGGGCAGTATTATAGTAGTTATATTCTTGTATATAGGGGGCAGTATTATAGTAATTATATTCTTGTATATAGGGAGCAGTATTATAGTAGTTGTATTCTTGTATAAAGGGGCAGTATTATAGTAGTTATATTCTTGTATATAGGGGGCAGTATTATAGTAGTTATATTCTTGTATATAGGGGCAGTATTATAGTAGTTATATTCTTGTATATAGGGGGCAGTATTATAGTAGTTATATTCTTGTATATAGGGGCAGTATTATAGTAGTTATATTCTTGTATATAGGGGGCAGTATTATAGTAGTTATATTCTTGTATATAGGGGGCAGTATTATAGTAGTTATATTCTTGTATGTAGGGGTAGTATTATAGTAGTTATATTCTTGTATATAGGAGCAGTATTATAGTAATTATATTCTTGTATATAGGGAGCAGTATTATAGTAGTTATATTCTTGTATATAGGGGCAGTATTATAGTAGTTATATTCTTGTATATAGGAGCAGTATTATAGTAGTTATATTCTTGTATATATGGGCAGTATTATAGTAGTTATATTCTTGTATATAGGGGGCAGTATTATAGTAGTTATATTCTTGTATATAGGGGCAGTATTATAGTAGTTATATTCTTGTATATAGGGGGCAGTATTATAGTAGTTATATTCTTGTATATAGGAGCAGTATTATAGTAGTTATATTCTTGTATATAGGGGGCAGTATTATAGTAGTTATATTCTTGTATATATGGGCAGTATTATAGTAGTTATATTCTTGTATATAGGGGCAGTATTATAGTAGTTATATTCTTGTATATAGGGGGCAGTATTATAGTAGTTATATTCTTGTATATAGGAGGCAGTATTATAGTAGTTATATTCTTGTATATAGGGGCAGTATTATAGTAGTTATATTCTTGTATATAGGAGCAGTATAGTAGTTATATTCTTGTATATAGGGGGCAGTATTATAGTAGTTATATTCTTGTATATATGGGCAGTATTATAGTAGTTATATTCTTGTATATAGGGGCAGTATTATAGTAGTTATATTCTTGTATATAGGGAGCAGTATTATAGTAGTTATATTCTTGTATATAGGGGGCAGTATTATAGTAGTTATATTCTTGTATATAGGGGCAGTATTATAGTAGTTATATTCTTATATATAGGAGCAGTATTATAGTAGTTACATTCTTGTATATAGGAGGCAGTATTATAGTAGTTATATTCTTGTATATAGGGGGTAGTATTATAGTAGTTATATTCTTGTATATAGGGGCAGTATTATAGTAGTTATATTCTTATATATAGGAGCAGTATTATAGTAGTTACATTCCTGTATATAGGAGGCAGTATTATAGTAGTTATATTCTTGTATATAGGGGCAGTATTATAGTAGTTATATTCTTGTATATAGGAGCAGTATTATAGTAGTTATATTCTTGTATATAGGGGCAGTATTATAGTAGTTATATTCTTGTATATATGGGGGCAGTATTATAGTAGTTATATTCTTGTATATAGGGAGCAGTATTATAGTAATTATATTCTTGTATATAGGGGGCAGTATTATGGTAGTTATATTCTTGTATATAGGGGCAGTATTATAGTAGTTATATTCTTGTATATAGTGGCAGTATTATAGTAGTTATATTCTTGTATATAGGGGGCAGTATTATAGTAGTTATATTCTTGTATATATGGGCAGTATTATAGTAGTTACATTCTTGTATATAGGAGGCAGTATTATAGTAGTTATATTCTTGTATATAGGGGGTAGTATTATAGTAGTTATATTCTTGTATATAGGAGCAGTATTATAGTAGTTATATTCTTGTATATAGGGGGCAGTATTATAGTAGTTATATTCTTGTATATAGGGGGCAGTATTATAGTAGTTATATTCTTGTATATAGGAGCAGTATTATAGTAGTTATATTCTTGTATATAGTGGCAGTATTATAGTAGTTATATTCTTGTATATAGGAGCAGTATTATAGTAGTTATATTCTTGTATATAGGGACAGTATTATAGTAGTTATATTCTTGTATATAGTGGCAGTATTATAGTAGTTATATTCTTGTATATAGGAGCAGTATTATAGTAGTTATATTCTTGTATATAGGGGGCAGTATTATAGTAGTTATATTCTTGTATATAGGAGGCAGTATTATAGTAGTTATATTCTTGTATATAGGGGCAGTATTATAGTAGTTATATTCTTGTATATAGGAGCAGTATTATAGTAGTTATATTCTTGTATATAGGGGGCAGTATTATAGTAGTTATATTCTTGTATATATGGGCAGTATTATAGTAGTTATATTCTTGTATATAGGGGCAGTATTATAGTAGTTATATTCTTGTATATAGGGAGCAGTATTATAGTAGTTATATTCTTGTATATAGGGGGCAGTATTATAGTAGTTATATTCTTGTATATAGGGGCAGTATTATAGTAGTTATATTCTTATATATAGGAGCAGTATTATAGTAGTTACATTCTTGTATATAGGAGGCAGTATTATAGTAGTTATATTCTTGTATATAGGGGGTAGTATTATAGTAGTTATATTCTTGTATATAGGGGCAGTATTATAGTAGTTATATTCTTATATATAGGAGCAGTATTATAGTAGTTACATTCTTGTATATAGGAGGCAGTATTATAGTAGTTATATTCTTGTATATTGGGGCAGTATTATAGTAGTTATATTCTTGTATATAGGAGCAGTATTATAGTAGTTATATTCTTGTATATAGGGGCAGTATTATAGTAGTTATATTCTTGTATATATGGGGGCAGTATTATAGTAGTTATATTCTTGTATATAGTGGCAGTATTATAGTAGTTATATTCTTGTATATAGGGAGCAGTATTATAGTAGTTATATTCTTGTATATATGGGGGCAGTATTAGGGCGGGTTCACACATGGCGGAATTCCACTTAAATTCCGCTGCGGACACTCCGCAGCGTTAATCCGCAGCGGAGCCGTTTCTCCATTGACTTTCACTTTAATTTAGCAGTGTTCGTTTACACGATGCGTACAATTCCGCTGCGGAGCATAGGCTGCGGAGCGGAATTTGGTGTCCGCAGCATGCTCTGTCTGTTGCGGAGCAGTGGCGGACTCATGGCGGAATTTCTCCATTGACTTCAATGGAGATTCTAAGTTCCGCAATGAAGTCCGCAGCTGTCATGCACATGTCATGTGTGCTGCGGATGCGTCTTGCTTTTTTAACTTGACATTTCTTCATTCTGGCTGGACCTAGGTATTTCTAGGTCTACAGCCAGACTGAGGAAGTCAATGGGGCTCCCGTAATGACGGGAGCGTTGCTAGGAGACGTCTGTAAATAGTCACTGTCCAGGGTGCTGAAAGAGTTAAGCGATCGGCAGTAACTGTTTCTGCACCCGGGACAGTGACTACCGATCCCAATATACATGTATCTGTAAAAAAACATATAAGTTCATACTTACCGAGAACTCCCTTCGTCTGTCTCCAGTCCGGCCTCCCAGGATGACGTTTCAGTGTAAGTGACGGCTGCAGCCAATCACAGGCCAAGCACAGGCTGCAGCGGTCACATGGACTGGCGCGTCATCCAGGGAGGTCGGGCTGGATGCCGAAAGAGGGACGCGTCACCAAGACAACGGCCGGTAAGTATGAAAATCGTTTACTTTCACTAGGGAAAGTGCTGTCCCTTCTCTCTATCCTGCACTGATAGGGAGAAGGGAAGCACTTTTCCCGCAGTCTGCAGCAGCTAGTCCGCATCAATGTACTGCACATTTTGTGCAGATCCGCTGCAGAATCTGCAACGCAGATTCTGTGCGGCATCGATGCGGACAGTTGCGGAGGAATTCCGCCATGTGTGGTCATGCCCTTATAGTAGTTATATTCTTGTATATAGTGGCAGTATTATAGTAGTTATATTCTTGTATATAGGGGCAGTATTATAGTAGTTATATTCTTGTATATAGGGAGCAGTATTATAGTAGTTATATTCTTGTATATAGGGGGCAGTATTATAGTAGTTATATTCTTGTATATAGGGGCAGTATTATAGTAGTTATATTCTTATATATAGGAGCAGTATTATAGTAGTTACATTCTTGTATATAGGAGGCAGTATTATAGTAGTTATATTCTTGTATATAGGGGGTAGTATTATAGTAGTTATATTCTTGTATATAGGGGCAGTATTATAGTAGTTATATTCTTATATATAGGAGCAGTATTATAGTAGTTACATTCTTGTATATAGGAGGCAGTATTATAGTAGTTATATTCTTGTATATTGGGGCAGTATTATAGTAGTTATATTCTTGTATATAGGAGCAGTATTATAGTAGTTATATTCTTGTATATAGGGGCAGTATTATAGTAGTTATATTCTTGTATATATGGGGGCAGTATTATAGTAGTTATATTCTTGTATATAGTGGCAGTATTATAGTAGTTATATTCTTGTATATAGGGAGCAGTATTATAGTAGTTATATTCTTGTATATATGGGGGCAGTATTATAGTAGTTATATTCTTGTATATAGTGGCAGTATTATAGTAGTTATATTCTTGTATATAGGGGGCAGTATTATAGTAATTATGTTCTTGTATATAGGGGGCAGTATTATGGTAGTTATATTCTTGTATATAGGGGCAGTATTATAGTAGTTATATTCTTGTATATAGTGGCAGTATTATAGTAGTTATATTCTTGTATATATGGGGGCAGTATTATAGTAGTTATATTCTTGTATATAGTGGCAGTATTATAGTAGTTATATTCTTGTATATAGGGGGCAGTATTATAGTAATTATATTCTTGTATATAGGGGGCAGTATTATGGTAGTTATATTCTTGTATATAGGGGCAGTATTATAGTAGTTATATTCTTGTATATAGTGGCAGTATTATAGTAGTTATATTCTTGTATATAGGGGGCAGTATTATAGTAGTTATATTCTTGTATATATGGGCAGTATTATAGTAGTTACATTCTTGTATATAGGAGGCAGTATTATAGTAGTTATATTCTTGTATATAGGGGGTAGTATTATAGTAGTTATATTCTTGTATATAGGAGCAGTATTATAGTAGTTATATTCTTGTATATAGGGGGCAGTATTATAGTAGTTATATTCTTGTATATAGGGGGCAGTATTATAGTAGTTATAGTCTTGTATATAGGGGCAGTATTATAGTAGTTATATTCTTGTATATAGGGGCAGTATTATAGTAGTTATAGTCTTGTATATAGGGGCAGTATTATAGTAGTTATATTCTTGTATATAGGAGCAGTATTATAGTAGTTATATTCTTGTATATAGGAGGCAGTATTATAGTAATTATATTCTTGTATATAGGGGACAGTATTATAGTAGTTATATTCTTGTATATAGGAGCAGTATTATAGTAGTTATATTCTTGTATATAGGGGCAGTATTATAGTAGTTATATTCTTGTATATAGGGAGCAGTATTATAGTAATTATATTCTTGTATATAGGGGGCAGTATTATGGTAGTTATATTCTTGTATATAGGGGCAGTATTATAGTAGTTATATTCTTGTATATAGTTGCAGTATTATAGTAGTTATATTCTTGTATATAGGGGGCAGTATTATAGTAGTTATATTCTTGTATATAGGAGCAGTATTATAGTAGTTATATTCTTGTATATAGGAGCAGTATTATAGTAGTTATATTCTTGTATATAGGGGCAGTATTATAGTAGTTATATTCTTGTATATAGGGAGCAGTATTATAGTAGTTATATTCTTGTATGTAGGGGTAGTAGTATAGTAGTTATATTCTTGTATATATGGGCAGTATTATAGTAGTTACATTCTTGTATATAGGAGCAGTATTATAGTAGTTATATTCTTGTATATAGGGGGCAGTATTATAGTAGTTATAGTCTTGTATATAGGAGGCAGTATTATAGTAGTTATATTCTTGTATATAGGGGGTAGTATTATAGTAGTTATATTCTTGTATATAGGAGCAGTATTATAGTAGTTATATTCTTGTATATAGGGGGCAGTATTAGGCTGGGTTCACACGTGGCGGAATTTCACTTAAATTCCGCTGCGGACACTCCGCAGCGTTAATCCGCAGCGGAGCCGTTTGTCCATTGACTTACACTTTAATTTAGCAGTGTTCGTTTAGACGAGGCGTAAAATTCCGCTGCGGAGCATAGGCTGCGGAGCGGAATTTGGTGTCCGCAGCATGCTCTGTCTGTTGCGGAGCAGTGGCGGACTCATGGCGGAATTTCTCCATTGACTTCAATGGAGAGTCAAAATTCCGCAATGAAGTCCGCAGATCTTATGTGTGCTGCGGAGCGTATTGGTTTTACTACCATGACATTTCTTCATTCTGGCTGGACCTATGTATTTCTAGGTCTACAGCCAGACTGAGGAAGTCAATGGGGCTCCCGTAATGACGGGAGCGTTGCTAGGAGACGTCAGTAAATAGTCACTGTCCAGGGTGCTGAAAGAGTTACGCGATCGGCAGTAACTGTTTCTGCACCCGGGACAGTGACTACCGATCTCAATATACATGTATCTGTAAAAAAATATATAAGTTCATACTTACCGAGAACTCCCTGCGTCTGTCTCCAGTCCGGCCTCCCAGGATGACGTTTCAGTGTAAGTGACGGCTGCAGCCAATCACAGGCCAAGCACAGGCTGCAGCGGTCACATGGACTGGCGCGTCATCCAGGGAGGTCGGGCTGGATGCCGAAGGAGGGACGCGTCACCAAGACAACGGCCGGTAAGTATGAAATTCGTTTACTTTCACTAGGGAAAGTGCTGTCCCTTCTCTCTATCCTGCACTGAATAGGGAGAAGAGAAGCACTTTTCCCGCAGTCCGCAGCAGCTAGTCCGCATCAATGTACTGCACATTTTGTGCAGATCCGCAGCAGAATCTGCGACGCAGATTCTGTGTGGCATTGATGCGGACAGTTGCGGAGGAAATCCGCCACGTGTGGTCATGCCCTTATAGTAGTTATATTCTTGTATATAGGGGCAGTATTATAGTAGTTATATTCTTGTATATAGGAGCAGTATTATAGTAGTTATATTTTTGTCTATAGGGGGCAGTATTATAGTAGTTATATTCTTGTCTATAGGGAGCAGTATTATAGTAGTTATATTCTTGTATATAGGGAGCAGTATTATAGTAGTTATATTCTTGTATGTAGGGGGCAGTATTATAGTAGTTATATTCTTGTATATATGGGCAGTATTATAGTAGTTATATTCTTGTATATAGTGGCAGTAGTATAGTAGTTATATTCTTGTATATATGGGCAGTATTATAGTAGTTACATTCTTGTATATAGGAGGCAGTATTATAGTAGTTATATTCTTGTATATAGGGGGTAGTATTATAGTAGTTATATTCTTGTATATAGGAGCAGTATTATAGTAGTTATATTCTTGTATATAGGGGGCAGTATTATAGTAGTTATATTCTTGTATATAGGGAGCAGTATTATAGTAGTTATATTCTTGTATATAGGGAGCAGTATTATAGTAGTTATATTCTTGTATATAGGAGGCAGTATTATAGCAGTTATATTCTTGTATATTGGGGCAGTATTATAGTAGTTATATTCTTGTATATAGGGGGCAGTATTATAGTAGTTATATTCTTGTATATAGGGGCAGTATTATAGTAGTTATATTCTTGTATATAGGGGGCAGTATTATAGTAGTTATATTCTTGTATATAGGGAGCAGTATTATAGTAGTTATATTCTTGTATATAGGGGGCAGTATTATAGTAGTTATATTCTTGTATATTGGGGCAGTATTATAGTAGTTATATTCTTGTATATAGGGGGCAGTATTATAGTAGTTATATTCTTGTATATAGGGGCAGTATTATAGTAGTTATATTCTTGTATATAGGGGCAGTATTATAGTAATTATATTCTTGTATATAGGGGCAGTATTATAGTAGTGATATTCTTGTATATAGGGGGCATTATTATAGTAGTTATATTCTTGTATATAGGGGGCAGTATTATAGTAGTGATATTCTTGTATATAGGGGGCAGTATTATAGTAGTTATATTCTTGTATATAGGGGGCAGTATTATAGTAATTATATTCTTGTATGTAGGGGGCAGTATTATAGTAGTTATATTCTTGTATATAGGGGCAGTATTATAGTAGTTATATTCTTGTATATAGGAGCAGTATTATAGTAGTTATATTCTTGTATATAGAGGTAGTATTATAGCAGTTATATTCTTGTATATAGGGAGCAGTATTATAGTAGTTATATTCTTGTATATAGGGAGCAGTATTATAGTAGTTATATTCTTGTATATAGGGGCAGTATTATAGTAGTTATATTCTTGTATATAGGGGGCAGTATTATAGTAGTTATATTCTTGTATATAGGGGCAGTATTATAGTAGTTATATTCTTGTATATAGGGGGCAGTATTATAGTAGTTATATTCTTGTATATAGGGGCAGTATTATAGTAGTTATATTCTTGTATATAGGGGGCAGTATTATAGTAGTTATATTCTTGTATTTTATTTGCAGATAATGGCAGTGGTCTGAGGTCAGATACACATGGTAAATTATCGTCCTTTTAGAAACTGTTGATTCCTCATGTGTGTATCCAGCTGAAGTATCTGAGCAGAATAAGGGAACTTGTCTTCCCGCTTATCTAGATACTTAGAGAACTCGTTCAAAATTGCAGTTCATGAATTCATTGATTTCTGAAGAAATTGACCTTACAATTTGCCATGTTCATTATTTTTTCCATTTCCTCCATCGGAGTCACCAGCTGTCTGGACGTCCTCTCCGAGCTCTTCAGGGGCGGCGGGTCCTGTCATCCGTCCTCACAATGGTCACTCAGAGTTGCATTGTTGTATTAGATAAGAAAATAAGAGGTAATATTCCCGGGTTAACGGGGATTGTTCATATCTCATCGCTGTGGAGTATTGATTATCGCTGAGCTTGGTTATAGCAAACAGAGGCCTTGTAATCAATGCACTTACTTATCAAGTGAGTGTTATGCAGTTAATCCATATTGTGTAACCTTTCCGCATTCCTCCGGTATAATAAATGTCAGCACCGCACTGACGTTATCGCTCTCAGGTTGGAATGAATAGTTAGATTTCCAAGAAATCTCAGCTTTTGTTTGGAGTAACTTTAATGTTATTTTAGGGAATTGCATTATAAGCTGTTTCCTAAGACAGAGATATGAGAAGCACTGACTTTACCAGTGACTCTAGTAATATTCCAGCAGGACTGTGGGGAAATAAAATCTTCCCCTATTACTCTCAGGCACCATCAGTAGAATTAAGGGGTCTGCTTTGTGCAGGATTATTACCGAAGTGAAGAGGATATTACTTAAAAGGCAATTCCTCAGCTCAAGGTGTAAGTGGCTGCAAATAAGAAAAACATATCTCCTGTTCATTGCTGGTTTTGGGCACATGTAGCTAATAGTGGAGGGAGGGTGGGTGTGTCCAGTATTAAAATGATCACATGGGATTAAAGTCGGCCTTAAATTGATTCGATGAGGAGGTGATGTGATGTCGCTATGAATATTTCCCTATGGCCTGCAGCGATTGGATGAGGAGGTGATGTGATGTCATTATGGATATGACACTGTTAACTGCAGTAATTGGATGAGGAGGTCATGCGATGTGATGTCACTATGGATATGTCCCTGTGGCATGCAGGGATTGGATGAGGAGGTGATGTGATGTCACTATGGATATGACAGTTTCCGGCAGTGATTGGATGAGGAGGTCATGTGATGTCACTATGGATATGTCCCTATTGAATTGATTGGAGGAGGCAGTTGTGTGATGTCACTATGGATATGACACCGTTTCCTGCAGTGATTGGATGAGAAGGTCATGTGATGTCACTATGGATATGTCCCTATTGAATTGATTGGAGGAGGCAGTTGTGTGATGTCACTATGGATATGACACTGTTTCCTGCAGTGAGTGGATGAGGAGGTCATGTGATGTCACTATGGATATGTCCCTATTGAATTGATTGGAGGAGGCAGTTGTGTGATGTCACTATGGATATGACACCGTTTCCTGCAGTGATTGGATGAGAAGGTCATGTGATGTCACTATGGATATGTCCCTATTGAATTGATTGGAGGAGGCAGTTGTGTGATGTCACTATGGATATGACACTGTTTCCTGCAGTGAGTGGATGAGGAGGTCATGTGATGTCACTATGGATATGTCCCTATTGAATTGATTGGAGGAGGCAGTTGTGTGATGTCACTATGGATATGACACCGTTTCCTGCAGTGATTGGATGAGAAGGTCATGTGATGTCACTATGGATATGTCCCTATTGAATTGATTGGAGGAGGCAGTTGTGTGATGTCACTATGGATATGACACTGTTTCCTGCAGTGAGTGGATGAGGAGGTCATGTGATGTCACTATGGATATGTCCCTATTGAATTGATTGGAGGAGGCAGTTGTGTGATGTCACTATGGATATGACACCGTTTCCTGCAGTGATTGGATGAGAAGGTCATGTGATGTCACTATGGATATGTCCCTATTGAATTGATTGGAGGAGGCAGTTGTGTGATGTCACTATGGATATGACACTGTTTCCTGCAGTGAGTGGATGAGGAGGTCATGTGATGTCACTATGGATATGTCCCTATTGAATTGATTGGAGGAGGCAGTTGTGTGATGTCACTATGGATATGACACCGTTTCCTGCAGTGATTGGATGAGAAGGTCATGTGATGTCACTATGGATATGTCCCTATTGAATTGATTGGAGGAGGCAGTTGTGTGATGTCACTATGGATATGACACTGTTTCCTGCAGTGAGTGGATGAGGAGGTCATGTGATGTCACTATGGATATGTCCCTATTGAATTGATTGGAGGAGGCAGTTGTGTGATGTCACTATGGATATGACACAGTTTCCTGCAGTGATTGGATGAGAAGGTCATGTGATGTCACTATGGATATGTCCCTATTGAATTGATTGGAGGAGGCAGTTGTGTGATGTCACTATGGATATGACACTGTTTCCTGCAGTGAGTGGATGAGGAGGTCATGTGATGTCACTATGGATATGTCCCTATTGAATTGATTGGAGGAGGCAGTTGTGTGATGTCACTATGGATATGACACCGTTTCCTGCAGTGATTGGATGAGAAGGTCATGTGATGTCACTATGGATATGTCCCTATTGAATTGATTGGAGGAGGCAGTTGTGTGATGTCACTATGGATATGACACTGTTTCCTGCAGTGAGTGGATGAGGAGGTCATGTGATGTCACTATGGATATGTCCCTATTGAATTGATTGGAGGAGGCAGTTGTGTGATGTCACTATGGATATGACACCGTTTCCTGCAGTGATTGGATGAGAAGGTCATGTGATGTCACTATGGATATGTCCCTATTGAATTGATTGGAGGAGGCAGTTGTGTGATGTCACTATGGATATGACACTGTTTCCTGCAGTGAGTGGATGAGGAGGTCATGTGATGTCACTATGGATATGTCCCTATTGAATTGATTGGAGGAGGCAGTTGTGTGATGTCACTATGGATATGACACCGTTTCCTGCAGTGATTGGATGAGAAGGTCATGTGATGTCACTATGGATATGTCCCTATTGAATTGATTGGAGGAGGCAGTTGTGTGATGTCACTATGGATATGACACCGTTTCCTGCAGTGATTGGATGAGAAGGTCATGTGATGTCACTATGGATATGTCCCTATTGAATTGATTGGAGGAGGCAGTTGTGTGATGTCACTATGGATATGACACTGTTTCCTGCAGTGAGTGGATGAGGAGGTCATGTGATGTCACTATGGATATGTCCCTATTGAATTGATTGGAGGAGGCAGTTGTGTGATGTCACTATGGATATGACACCGTTTCCTGCAGTGATTGGATGAGAAGGTCATGTGATGTCACTATGGATATGTCCCTATTGAATTGATTGGAGGAGGCAGTTGTGTGATGTCACTATGGATATGACACTGTTTCCTGCAGTGAGTGGATGAGGAGGTCATGTGATGTCACTATGGATATGTCCCTATTGAATTGATTGGAGGAGGCAGTTGTGTGATGTCACTATGGATATGACACCGTTTCCTGCAGTGATTGGATGAGAAGGTCATGTGATGTCACTATGGATATGTCCCTATTGAATTGATTGGAGGAGGCAGTTGTGTGATGTCACTATGGATATGACACCGTTTCCTGCAGTGATTGGATGAGAAGGTCATGTGATGTCACTATGGATATGTCCCTATTGAATTGATTGGAGGAGGCAGTTGTGTGATGTCACTATGGATATGACACTGTTTCCTGCAGTGAGTGGATGAGGAGGTCAACTGCGGATTAAATAGAGATAGGTGGCAGGTGTAGAGTCCTTTTAATATTATTTTATTTTCAGACAGTAAGTATGCCAATTATTTTATGGTTTTATATTACTTAAAGGTTTCCAGCTTTAGTTCAAAATTTCTAAATCCCAGAAATCCAAAATATAATAATAATTAAAACAACATCAATAATAAAATAATAATAAAATAATATAATAATAATAATAATAAAAAAAAAAAAATTGAGCATTAATAATAAAATAATAATTATACAATTATATAAATAATAACATCAATAATAAAATAATAATAATAAAATAATAAATAATAATAAAAAAATAAATAATAATAAAATAATAAATAATAATAATAATTACAATAATAAAATATAAATATTTTGAATATGTTGGCCAAATTGAAGTCATGATGTCACAGATTATCAGTAATTATTAGGGTATGTTCACACGGCTTATTTTCAGCAGTTTTTCAATCTCTAAATCCTCCTGAAAAACTGGTGAAAATACGGGCGCTGAACGCCTCCAAACAACTGTCCATTGATTTCAATGGGAAAAACGGCGTTTCGTTCCCACGTAGGAATTTTTTTACGCCCCGTCTTTAAAAATAGGGCATTAAAAAAACGCCCTGTAAAAAAGAACTGCATGTCACTTCTTGAGCCGTTTTTGGAGCCGCTTTTCATTGTCTCAATAGAAAAACAGATCCAAAAATGTCCGTCAGAAACACATAAAAAAACGGCTGATGCATAAAAAACGGCTGAAAACCAGAGGCTGTTTTCCCTTGAAGCTCCGTATTTTACAGCCGTTATTTGTTAAGCGTGTGAACAGAGCCTTAATGGCAGCTGCAGGACATTTACACGCAGTGTTTACCGGTCGGAATTAGTCGGCTGCCATGAAAAAAAACGAACATGCAACAATCCCTTCATTCGTTCCACCAGAACACAGGTTTAGTCACATGACGGAGGACGGCGCCCTGAACAGATAACATTCCGCTCCATGAAGACGGCGACTTGCTCAGAATTGACCCGGTGACCCCAGCGTGTCAGGCGGCCATGATCACAATGGAGGATCCTGCCGAAGCTTCTCATTTACATTACAATGCGCTGGGAATGGGACAATCAGTTGTTTTCCCTCCACTTACAAGTTATAATTTGTGCCAACTGTTTCATGTCACGGCTGAAGACTGAGACGATGGATATTAGTGCGAGCGGCGCCGGCGGTGGGTCCGGCCGCGATTATACTAGTAATAATACAGCAATACATTATAGAGTATATACGTACTACCGGTATATTCATAAACTCATAGTAGATCTGTATAACTAGGAATAAACCTGTTGATGGATTCGGCTGTAATCACACAGGCAGTTTTTTTTATGCAGTTTTTTTTAACAAAACATCGCCGTGGATCCATAAGGGAGGAGAGGCGGCCGGTCCTGCTTGTTCTTTTCCTTGTTTTATGGATCCACGATTGGCTATAGCCTAAAAAAAACGCATCAAAAACTGCATGTGTGAATGAGGTCTTACGTCAGTTTTTAATGTCGCGTTTTTGGGGCGCGTTTGGTGGGGCTAAAACAATGTGGCCACGGTACAGGGAAGTACGAGCATTCCTGCCTTTACAGAGATTTTGGTTTGTGGCGCTATGTAGTGTTTTTGGGATCAGTGGTGTTTTTCGCAAAATGCAGCACGCTCTGGATATGGCGGTTTTCTAACGTTTTTCTTTATCAAAAACGTATGTAAAAAAAAACATCCTCAGGCTCCACACACACGTTACTTAATTTATTGGCGAAAAACGCAGGTCATTTTGCGGGTAAAATGCGTAATTGATATTGTGAATCTTTGCATGAGGTTTTAGATGCAGATTTTTACATTTTTTTTATTTTTTTTAACATATAGAATAATGTATAAGACAAATTCCAGCGTGAATGAGATGAAATTGTGTAAATCCAATCTTTGATTTTGCGGCCATTTCATTTTGAATAAAACCGCTTCTTCCGCTGCGGAGAAATGACATTTTATTCCGACAAAAAGGAGAATATTTTTTTTTTATTGGTAAAACACAATATGGCGTTCGTCTGATCCCGCGGGGGGGGGGGGGGGGGGCACGGAGAACAAGACCGTTACTGCTTTTGTGAAATTTGTAAGAAAATAACTCGTGTTACAAACCGGGAGAAAGCCATTATTTACAGGGCAAAAAAAATAAAAAAAAAAAATAAAAATAAAAAAATAAAACAGGAAACTGCTGGGACTGGCGCTGCTTTCAATGAGCCGTTTACAATATGGCCGCTCCGGGCCGCGTCCAGCAACTCTTAATTGTTAATGCATTTTGCATTAACCCTGGGAGATCGCGGCTCCTGCCGGCTCAGGATTAAAAAATGATTTCCAGCGTGTTGCTAAAATGGCTGCAGCTCAGCGGGGCGCCGTTACCTTCCGAGTCCAGCGCTGGGACTTAAATGGCAATTTAAAATTAGGCCATTAACAATTTGCGGCAATTACGAGGCTTTTTCAATAATATTATTTTACGTTTTGAATTAACTATCAGAATGAGATTAGATACAAACACTCTGAGACGTATCCGAGCCTGAGCAGCGGACACCTTGTTGCTGTGCTTTATGGCAGGTATATAGACACACATACATGCTGGTTATATATCTGACCCGGTGGCTGCAGAGGGGGAGGGGGGCTTACGGCAGCGACCAGTTTATTGATTGTTGGCCGGAAGATTCCAAACCTTTTTAAGCTCATATCATCTATTTCTGGACGTAGCTCATGATAAAGTGGAGCTCCGCCTTTGTCTCAGAAAAGATATATTCTGTTACTCCATGGAAACCGTCAACGAGTTGCTGTTGACTGATCTGTAAGGCCTGATTTACACGAGCGTGTGCGTTTTTTCCCCCGAATTACGTCCGAAAAATGCGGCTCGATAGCGCTGACAAACATCTGCCCATTGAACGCAATGGGCAGACGTTTGTCTGTTCACACGAGGCGTATATTTACGCGCCGCTGTCAAATGACGGCGCGTAAATAGACGCCCGCGTCAAAGAAGTGACCTGTCACCTCTTTGGCCGTAATTGGAGCCGTTATTCATTGACTCCAAAGAAAAGCAGCGCTAATTACGTCCGTAATGGACGCGGTGTTCAAGCGCCTGCACATGCCGTTACGGCTGAAATGACGGGGCTGTTTTCTCCTGAAAACATCCCCGTAATTTCAGCCGTTACGGACGCTGTCGTGTGAACATACCCTGACAGCTCCGTGTGTCATCAGTGTATGATGCGCGGCTGCGTGATTTTCGCGCAGCCGCCATCATTATGACACTCCGTTTGGATGTTTGTAGCACGTGGTGCTTTTCTGTTTACATTCATCCTTTTGACAGCTGTTGCGCGAATCACGCAGTTCGCACGGAAGTGCTTCCGTGCAACCTGCGTGGTTTTCACGCACCCATTGACTTCAATGGGTGCGTGATGCGCGAAAAACGCAGAAATATAGGACATGTCGTGAGTTTTACGCAGTGGACTCACGCTGCGCAAAACACACGGACTGTCTGCACGGCCACATAGAGTAATATAGGTCCGTGCGACGCGTGTGAAAAGCACGCGCGTATATTATGCTCGTGTAAATCAGGCCTAAGGGTATGTTCACACGAGGGCGTCCGTAACGGCTGAAATTACGGGGATGTTTTCAGGAGAAAACATCCCCGTAATTTCAGCCGTACCGGCATGTGCAGGCGCTTGAACGCCGCGTCCATTACGGACGTAATTGGCGCTGCTTTTCTTTGGAGTCAATGAATAACGGCTCCAATTACGCCCCAAGAAGTGACAGGTCACTTCTTTGACGCGGGCGTCTATTTACGCCCCATCATTTGACAGCGGCGCGTAAATTACGCCTTGTGTGAACAGACAAACGTCTGCCCATTGCTTTCAATGGTCAGATGTTTGTCAACGCTATCGAGCCGTAATTTCGGACGTAATTAGTGTGTGTGAACATAGCCTAACACATAAATATCCAGTGCATGGATCTGGTATTTGTAGGTTACTTGGACTCTTTGGATACGCATATTTTAGGGAGATTAGGTATTCTTGTGTTATCCTTAAAGGGGTATTCCCCTTATAGATATTTATAGCATATCCACTGGGACCCGCACCTACTTCCAGAATGGGGGTGGCCACTCTCTCCATTCGTTTGGAGTTACGAAAACAGCCGAACATATCCCACCTCTCCAATCCTTCTTTGCCTGGATGCGGCAGATGGCGGACGCGGGCCAGGGGTCAGGGGACTCACATTCTGGAGATAAGTGCATGTCCTATTCCTGGGGCCCTGCACCTATCAGGCATTTATGGCCTATACTTTAGGAATGATCCATCAACAGCAGCTACCCTACTTGCTGATGGTTTCCTGGTTTTTCACTGCATATAGGAAATACAAACTGAAACAATTCCCTTATCTGAGATATATTTTTATTTTGTAGTTAGTAAGCGGCTCGTACATGTTTGGATCACGTCCAGCCATCACAACGCTTCAACGCTTCCAGACCCCAATGCTTCGTTGCAGATTCTGACTTTCATCCTTGGAGAGACTTCTGTCAAGGCGAGAGGAACGACAACCTTCCTATTGGAGGAGGGGATGTAAGAACAGGTCTGAGCACATTTCCGGCTTCACGTTTGTCACGTTTTTGGCTTTGTAGGTGGCGCTATAATCTAACAAGAAGTTCTGCCACCTTATTGATTTCCGGAGTGACGTTCCCGCATCACGGTGCCGTACAACATGTGACGCACGACTTATAGGATATGGAGGGCGTTCAGCGCGGCCACCGCCATCTTCTCTTTCTGATGTCTGACCTGCAGATCTTCTAGTAATTTCATCTGTGGGAACAGAGGGTCGGAACTCATCGCTCGCTTCTGCGGGACGTCCGCTTTTTCCTCGTTGGACACTTTGGGTAAAGGCAGCGGCCGAGGGACGTTCTTGGAGTATTCCAGACTCTTTAATGAGACAAATACACAACGACAGGATGAACTTTGGTTGGATTTATATATGTGCCCCCTTTTAATTGTGGGGGATATGACATTACCTGCGATTTATTAAAAAACTCACATTCCCAAAATCTTTTCGCCAATAGAGGGGGGGGGGGGGTGACCAATTCCCAAAATGTAAAATTTCTAATCAGCCGGAAGGATTCTCTCAGCTCCACTTATAATGCACGAGTTTGTGATAGGCTGCGAGCGCAGAAGTAGCGGCGTCTGCAGGTATCACGTCCATGACGGACCTCCCCTGATTAGGACCTGCGGCTGGAAGACTCAGACATGGCGGCTCCGGTCACATCCTGCCGAATATTGATACTCTGCAGTCATAGAAACACTTCTAGAAGGAAACAGTGGCCAAAATGTGTCAAATATTAAAGGAACTGTCCAAACGTTACATAATAGTCCTCCGCCCCTCCCCCTTCTGCGTAGGGACCAGTGATGATCAGGCTGAAAATTGCAGAACACACATGTAGCATTATATAGATTTTTTATTTTACCCAGGTCCCATGATGCATTGTTTTTATAGCATTTTATAACTCTTTCCTACTGTGGGAGGAGCTTAGGGGTCACATGCACCTGACAACTATGTAGGGAAGTGATATAAGAAGGTGGAGTCTGACACCTATCTGCTAGCATGGGAAAGTAGGTGTCATGCAGATAACAACCACAAGCTGCTACAATGTAGAAACCATACTGTTGGAGTGACTATAGGGGGCGCAGAGACTTTACAGCGTGTAGGGTATGGCGCATATAAACTCTATCAGCGGTTTCCTGTATTGGTTGGGATGTGCCTGATGTGAAATGACGGTTAAATGGCTGCAGCCGCCAATCATAGGATTCTTCTTTGTGGATTTTGGAAATTCAAGTTATTGCAATAAATAAAAAGAATAATAATAAAAAAAATTAGAATATAATAAATAATAATATAATTATATAAAAAAAAAAAAGAATAATAACAAACGTTTCCTTTCTTCTGGTGAAAAGCTCATTTGCTAAATAATATGAAAAAATAAATAAAAGAAAAATACAAATAATAATAATAGTAAAAATAATACAAATAAACAAAAATAATAAAATTTGAATAGTAATAAAAATATAATAATAATAATAATAAGACACGATCAGGAATAATCATCTGAACAGCTGGATTATGGATTTTACGTCCACACTTTGTCGCACCTTTTGCCTTGTGCTTTTATTCTTGTCGTTGGGCGTGACTTGTATTTCTCGAGCCTTCACCGGTTTGCTGCGGTTCCGCTCGTGGGTCACTTTGGCGTATTCCTTTTGTTGTTTTAGCTGTTCTTTCTGGATAGAGAGAATGTAAAGAAGGTGAATAGCGATAAATCCGCTGACAAGAATATGACAACATCCAATCCAGATTACACCAAAACCTTATCTGACTCCTCGTGTAATTCATGTCCCCACAGTTCTGTGCTATTAGGACATATCGATATTTAGAGGTGACCGGGCGTGGTCTCCGTTATAGTCCTCGGGAGACAGAAATAGCCGAAAATGCTGACTGTTTCCAGGAGGATGGTATATAGTATATAGTGCCGGAGGTCGGTATATAAAGGCGGAGGTTGGTATATAGTGGTGGAGGTTGGTATACAGAGGTGGAGGTCGGTATATAGTGCCGAAGCATGGTATATAGTGGCGGAGGTTGGTATACAGAGGTGGAGGTCGGTATATAGTGCCGGAGCATGGTATATAGTGGCGGAGGTTGGTATATAGTGCCGGAGGTCGGTATATACAGGCGGAGGTTGGTATATAGTGGTGGAGGTTGGTATATAGTGGTGGAGGTCGGTATATAGTGCCGGAGCATGGTATATAGAGGCGGAGGTCGGTATATACAGGCGGAGGTTGGTATATAGTGGTGGAGGTTGGTATACAGAGGTGGAGGTCGGTATATAGTGCCGGAGGATGGTATATAGAGGCGGAGGTCGGTATATACAGGCGGAGGTTGGTATATAGTGCCAGAGGTCAGTATATAGTGGCGGAGGTCGGTATATAGTGGCGGAGGTCGGTATATAGTGGTGGAGGTTGGTATATAGTGGCGGAGGTCGGTATATAGTGGCGGAGGTCGGTATATAGTGGCGGAGGTCGGTATATAGTGGCGGAGGTAGGTATATAGTGGCGGAGGTCGGTATATACAGGCGGAGGTTGGTATATAGTGCCGGAGGTCGGTATATAGTGGCGGAGGTCGGTATATAGTGGCGGAGGTTGGTATATAATGGTGGAGGTTGGTATATAGTGGCGGAGGTCGGTATATACAGGCGGAGGTTGGTATATAGTGGTGGAGGTTGGTATATAGTGGCGGAGGTTGGTATATAGTGCCGGAGGTCGGTATATAGAGGCGGAGGTCGGTATATACAGGCGGAGGTTGGTATATAGTGGTGGAGGTTGGTATATAGTGGTGGAGGTTGGTATATAGTGGTGGAGGTTGGTATATAGTGCCGGAGGTCGGTATATAGAGGCGGAGGTCGGTATATACAGGCGGAGGTTGGTATATAGTGGTGGAGGTTGGTATACAGAGGTGGAGGTCGGTATATAGTGCCGGAGCATGGTATATAGTGGTGGAGGTTGGTATATAGTGGCGGAGGTTGGTATATAGAGGCGGAGGTTGGTATATAGAGGTGGAGGTTGGTATATAGAGGTGGAGGTCGGTATATAGTGCCGGAGCATGGTATATAGTGCCGGAGGTCGGTATATAGAGGCGGAGGTCGGTATATACAGGCGGAGGTTGGTATATAGTGGTGGAGGTTGGTATACAGAGGTGGAGGTCGGTATATAGTGCCGGAGCATGGTATATAGTGGTGGAGGTCGGTATATAGTGGCGGAGGTCGGTATATAGTGCCGGAGGTCGGTATATAGTGCCGGAGGTTGGTATATAGTGCCGGAGGTCGGTATATAGTGGTGGAGGTTGGTGTATAGTGGTGGAGGTCGGTATATAGTGCCGGAGGTTGGTATATAGTGGTGGAGGTTGGTATATAGTGGTGGAGGTCGGTATATAGTGCCGGAGGTCGGTATATAGTGCCGGAGGTCGGTATATAGTGCCGGAGGTTGGTATATAGTGGTGGAGGTTGGTATATAGTGGTGGAGGTTGGTATATAGTGGTGGAGGTCGGTATATAGTGCCGGAGGTTGGTATATAGTGGTGGAGGTTGGTATATAGTGGTGGAGGTCGGTATATAGTGTTGGAGGTCGGTATATAGTGCCGGAGGTCGGTATATAGTGCCGGAGGTCGGTATATAGTGGTGGAGGTTGGTATATAGTGGTGGAGGTTGGTATATAGTGGTGGAGGTCGGTATATAGTGCCGGAGGTTGGTATATAGTGGTGGAGGTCGGTATATAGTGCCGGAGGTCGGTATATAGTGCCGGAGGTCGGTATATAGTGCCGGAGGTTGGTATATAGTGGTGGTGGTTAATATATGGTGTTCCGCTTGCAGCAACGCTCTTTTCTCACCTTTTCTGCGCTGATTGCGTGCGTGGGTCCGAGGCCTCCTAACTTCACCTCTTGATTGAGAAAACTTTTTAACCTCTAGAATAAATCCAGGAAATCACTGATTATTCCCAAAATCAAATCCCCTCTGAAATACATGCAATATAATACTATGGAACATTATCAATGTAATACCTCTTCATTGCGATAGGTGGCGCTGTGTCATTCTTCATGACGGGTGTGTCAGGTGTATTGTGTCCTTTATAATATTATTACTGTATCACTTAATATTTACAACGTTGTATCATCATATATATATATATATATACAGTATAATCTCCAAGGACGATGTGCTGCTGAGCTGTGTATCTAATCCTATCATGTGTGATACTGTCTGCTGAGCTGTGTATCTAATCCTATCATGTGTGATACTGTCTGCTGAGCCTGTGTATCTAATCCTATCACGTGTGATACTGTCTGCTGAGCTGTCTATCTAATCCTATCATGTGTGATACTGTCTGCTGAGCCACTGTATCTAATCCTATCATGTGTGATACTGTCTGCTGAGCTGTGTATCTAATCCTATCATGTGTGATACTGTCTGCTGAGCTGTGTATCTAATCCTATCATGTGTGATACTGTCTGCTGAGCTGTGTATCTAATCCCATCTTGTGTGATACTGTCTGATGAGCCGCTGTATCTAATCTTATCATGTGTGATACAATCTGCTGAGCCATTGTATCTAAACCTATCATATATTATACTGTCTGCTGAGCCACTGTATCTAATCCTATCATGTGTGATACTGTCTGCTGAGCTGTGTATCTAATCCTATCATGTGTGATGCTGTCTGCTGAGCTGTGTATCTAATCCTATCATGTGTGATACTGCCTGCTGAGCTGTGTATCTAATCCTATCATGTGTGATACTGTCTGCTGAGCTGTGTATCTAATCCTATCATGTGTGATACTGCCTGCTGAGCTGTGTATCTAATCCTATCATGTGTGATACTGTCTGCTGAGCTGTGTATCTAATCCTATCATGTGTGATACTGCCTGCTGAGCTGTGTATCTAATCCTATCATGTGTGATACTGTCTGCTGAGCCACTGTATCTAATCCTATTATGTGTGATACTGTCTGCTGAGCTGTGTATCTAATCCTATCATGTGTGATACTGTCTGTTGAGCCAATGTATCTAATCCTATCATGTGTGATACTGTATGCTGAGCTGTGTATCTAATCCCATCATGTGTGATACTGTCTGCTGAGACACTGTATCCAATCCTATCATGTGTGATACTGTCTGCTGAGCTGTGTATCTAATCCTATCCTGTGTGATACTGTCTGCTGAGCCACTGTATCTAATCCTATCATGTGTGATACTGTCTGCTGAGCTGTGTATCTAATCCTATCATGTGTGATACTGTCTGCTGAGCCACTGTATCTAATCCTATCATGTGTGATACTGTCTGCTGAGCCACTGTATCTAATCCTATCATGTGTGATACTGTCTGCTGAGCTGTGTATCTAATCCTATCATGTGTGATACTGTCTGCTGAGCTGTGTATCTAATCCTATCATGTGTGATACTGTCTGCTGAGCTGTATCTAATCCTGCGGTTGATGATGAGACACTACATAGATATACTACTAGATGACTTTCCTGTTCTGCGGCGGCTGCTCTTACAATTCGGGGTGGGGGCTGCTCTGGGTATCGCTGGCAGCTGTAATAACACCCCAGGCAGGAACACTCAATAACACACATTAATGTAAGTCAATAATCTGCAGCGAGGGGCGGCCCGGCATGCGGAGAATTACAGAGCGGCCAGAATTTCATTTTCTCGCCAGTGTTTAGTGATATTCTGCTGATAACTGCGAGCAGCAGATCTATCCTTCAGTCAGATCTGATAATACAAGGCACAAAATTACATTTATATACGAAGTTTCCCATCAGATCCCTTCTATAATCCTAAGGACAAAAGTTTGTACTTTAATTCCTCACCATTTCCAAGATCTCTGCTTGCTGTAAGTGAATTGTAACATTCTTATTTATATCTAGAATATATATACTTCAATGCATCAGTGTAGTTAAGTGCTATCAGTCTGGAGTCCGGTTCAGGAGAGGGACTTGTGCTGCTGCTAAAGATGGTCTACACTGATACACTGTTACAAGCCCATCAGCTGTGTTAGCAGGACTAGGTCAGGACAGCTTTTAAAGGGTTATTCTCATCTTAAATATTTATGGTTTATCTGAGGGATATGCAATAAATATTTGGTAGATTCATGTACCAGTTTAGGGGCCCCGCATCTATCTTTAGACTACGGGTCACCCGAACCTGCTCCAACTGTTGATGCCACTTACAGGTTGAGAAAGAATGGAGAAAACTTCAATCTCACTGTTCATCTAAGGGCATGACCACACATGGCGGAATTCCTCCGCAACTGTCCGCATCAATGCCGCACAGAATCTGCGTTGCAGATTCTGCAGCGGATCTGCACAAAATGTGCAGAAAATTGATGCGGACTGGCCGCTGCGGACTGCAGGAAAAGTGCTTCTCTTCTCCCTATCAGTGCAGGATAGAGAGAAGGGACAGCACTTTCCCTAGTGAAAGGAAACGATTTTCATACTTACCGCCCGTTGTCTTGGTGACGCGTCCCTCTTTCGGCATCCGGCCCGACCTCCCTGGATGACGCTCCAGTCCATGTGACCGCTGCAGCCTGTGCTTGGCCTGTGATTGGCTGCAGCCGTCACTTACACTGAAACGTCATCCTGGGAGGCCGGACTGGAGACAGACGCAGGGAGTTCTCGGTAAGTATGAACTTATATGTTTTTTTACAGATACATGTATATTGGGATCGGTAGTCACTGTCCCGGGTGCAGAAACAGTTACTGCCGATCGCGTAACTCTTTCAGCACCCTGGACAGTGACTATTTACAGACGTCTCCTAGCAACGCTCCCGTCATTACGGGAGCCCCATTGACTTCCTCAGTCTGGCTGTAGACCTAGAAATACATAGGTCCAGCCAGAATGAAGAAATGTCATGGTAGTAAAAACAATACGCTCCGCAGCACACATAAGATCTGCAGACTTCATTGCGGAATTTTGACTCTCCATTGAAGTCAATGGAGAAATTCCGCCATGAGTCCGCAACCAGTCCGCCACTGCTCCGCAACAGACAGAGCATGCTGCGGACACCAAATTCCGCTCCGCAGCCTATGCTCCGCAGCGGAATTGTACGCATCGTGTAAACGAACACTGCTAAATTAAAGTGAAAGTCAATGGAGAAACGGCTCCGCTGCGGATTAACGCTGCGGAGTGTCCGCAGCGGAATTTAAGTGAAATTCCGCCATGTGTGAACCCGCCCTAAATCATGCATAGAATGCTAGGATCACAGTGAAGACTGACACACAGACAAACAATTACGGTATTATTAGGGAAGAATCTGGATGACAACCCCCATGGGTTCTGTAATGGCGACCATGGGGGGTCACCCAGCGTCTGTTACCCGTGCAGGGGACCAAGAAAAGTAGGAAATTAAAAGACAAAAGAGGACGGATTCAGGGGCTGATTATTTCGGGGGACTTTTATTATTTTAGGGGAAACGCTCCTCACGAATATGATTTCACAAGATTTCCTTCAATGGTTCGGAAACAAAGAATTATAAACAATGGCGCAAAAAGCGTACGGAAAAGGAATTGTTTGATCATTTAATGTCGGGAGCGCGAGGTTTCTACGTTTCCTCTCTTCAGCTTCACAAAGGCTTTATGCTCGGAGAATGACATTTTAACTCACTGGGTGGAGAGTGTTTGGCGGCTTTGGCGCAATGTCCTCCGGGTATTTGTGCTCGCAGCATAATCGCTTTCTATTAATTATTGCCGCTCCTGTTATTCGCTGCCGTCTTTTCAGAGAGTGTGAAAGGCGCACAACCGAGCACGACAAAAAATACATTGAAAGGCTGCAACAATTTATAACCTGGAACAAGGTCCTCGACCGGAGACCGAATCAATAACCGGATCAAAGGCGAGATATTCAGGAGGATACGTGGCGGCTGGAGACACACAGAAAGCGTGCGCACTAACCAATATAACCAGCGCACTAACCAATATAACCAGCGTAATAATTAATATAACCAGCGCAATAACCAATATAACCAGCACATAATAACCAATATAACCAGCGCACTAACCAATATAACCAGCGCGTAATAACCAATATAACCAGCGCAATAACCAATATAACCAGCGTGATAACCAATATAACCAGCGCACTAACCAATATAACCAGCGCACTAACCAATATAACCAGCGCAATAGCCAATATAACCAGCACATAATAACCAATATAACCAGCGTAATAACCAATATAACCAGCGCGTAATAACCAATATAACCAGCGCAATAACCAATATAACCAGCGCGCAAAAACCAATATAACCAGCGCAATAACCAATATAACCAGCACATAATAACCAATATAACCAGCGCACTAACCAATATAACCAGCGCAATAACCAATATAACCAGCGCAATAACCAATATAACCAGCGCAATAACCAATATAACCAGCGCAATAACCAATATAACCAGCGCACTAACCAATATAACCAGCGCACTAACGAATATAACAAGCGCAATAACCAATATAACCAGCGTAATAACCAATATAACCAGCGCAATAACCAATATAACCAGCGCAATAACCAATATAACGAGCGTAATAACCAATATAACCAGCGCACTAACCAATATAACCAGCGTAATAACCAATATAACCAGCGCAATAACCAATATAACCAGCGCAATAACCAATATAACCAGCGCGATAACCAATATAACCAGCGTGATAACCAATATAACCAGCGCAATAACCAATATAACCAGCGTAATAACCAATATAACCAGCGCAATAACCAATATAACCAGCGTAATAACCAATATAACCAGCGCAATAACCAATATAACCAGCGTAATAACCAATATAACCAGCGTAATAACCAATATAACCAGCGCAATAACCAATATAACCAGCGTAATAACCAATATAACCAGCGCAATAACCAATATAACCAGCGTAATAACCAATATAACCAGTGTAATAACCAATATAACCAGCGCAATAACCAATATAACCAGCGTAATAACCAATTTAACCAGCGCGTAATAACCAATATAACCAGCGCAATAACCAATATAACCAGCGCAATAACCAATATAACCAGCGTAATAACCAATATAACCAGCGCGCAAAAACCAATATAACCAGCGCAATAACCAATATAACCAGCACATAATAACCAATATAACCAGCGCACTAACCAATATAACCAGCGCGTAATAACCAATATAACCAGCGTAATAACCAATATAACCAGCGCAATAACCAATATAACCAGCGCAATAACCAATATAACCAGCGCAATAACCAATATAACCAGCGCAATAACCAGTATAACGAGTATAATAACCAATATAACCAGCGCACTAACCAATATAACCAGCGTAATAACCAATATAACCAGCGTAATAACCAATATAACCAGCGCAATAACCAATATAACCAGCGCAATAACCAATATAACCAGCGCAATAACCAATATAACGAGCGTAATAACCAATATAACCAGCGCAATAACCAATATAACCAGCGCAATAACCAATATAACCAGCGCAATAACCAATATAACCAACGTAATAACCAATATAACCAGCGCAATAACCAATATAACCAGCGCAATAACCAATATAACCAGCGTAATAACCAATATAACCAGTGCAATAACCAATATAACCAGCGCAATAACCAATATAACAAGCGCAATAACCAATATAACCAGCGCACTAACCAATATAACCAGCGTAATAACCAATATAACCAGCGCAATAACCAATATAACCAGCACGCAATAACCAATATAACGAGCGTAATAACCAATATAACCAGCGTAATAACCAATATAACCAGCGCAATAACCAATATAACCAGCGTAATAACCAATATAACCAGCGCAATAACCAATATAACCAGCGCAATAACCAATATAACCAGCGCAATAACCAATATAACCAGCGCACTAACCAATATAACCAGCGTAATAACCAATATAACCAGCGCAATAACCAATATAACCAGCACGCAATAACCAATATAACCAGCGCAATAACCAATATAACCAGCGTAATAACCAATATAACCAGCGCGTAATAACCAATATAACCAGCGCAATAACCAATATAACCAGCGCGTAATAACCAATATAACCAGCGTAATAACCAATATAACCAGCGCACTAACCAATATAACCAGCGTAATAACCAATATAACCAGCGCGTAATAACCAATATAACCAGCGCAATAACCAATATAACCAGCGCGTAATAACCAATATAACCAGCGTAATAACCAATATAACCAGCGCAATAACCAATATCTCCACGTGTATTATTACAGCCCCAAAATCTGTATCTATCTCATGTATCAGTGAGATCAGGATGAGCCAATGATTTATAATGCAGCAATATCAGAGCCGATATCTGTCCATTCAGGACTCTAGGAAAGCTGGGTGACAACCATTGCGGGATCTGTAATATTGGCCATAGAGGTTGACAAATGGTATAGTCACCAATCGCCTTCACAAAAGTTGTCACTCAAATCTGTCTAATTATGAAACAATATGGGGAGGGGGTGTCATTATTTTACTTGCCGTTCATTCCTCAAGAAAGGTGGGTAATAACCCCTGTGGTGGCTGCAATGGCGGTCATATTGGCTGTCAACTTGAGAGACAAGGACTTGTATTTACTGGAGATTTTCTGGTGCCACTTTATGCGGCATGTGGCCGCCATTTTTCTAAATCTGAAATGCGCCAAGGACGGTTGTCACTGCCCCTCCCCCACTGAAGCCTCTGTTACCATTTGTCCATGTCCTCTGCATTTTTGGAAGAGCTGACACAGTGAGACAGGACAGGTCTGGTTCTGCCATCATCCAGGGGGATGGGCTTCTCAATGGGCCGACAACACAAAGTACATTATATATGTCCCAATGCTATGACCCGACCTCATCATCTCTAAATGTTGTAATTTTATGGTCACACGCTGAGGAGCAACTCTCTACATGGTAGTATATTAGTATGGTCACACGCTGAGGAGCAGCTCTCTACATGGTAGTATATTAGTATGGTCACACGCCGAGGAGCAACTCTCTACATGGTAGTATATTAGTATGGTCACACGCTGAGGAGCAACTCTCTACATGGTAGTATATTAGTATGGTCACACGCTGAGGAGCAGCTCTCTACATGGTAGTATATTAGTACGGTCACACGCTGAGGAGCAGCTCTCTACATGGTAGTATATTAGTATGGTCACACGCTGAGGAGCAGCTCTCTACATGGTAGTATATTAGTATGGTCACACGCTGAGGAGCAACTCTCTACATGGTAGTATATTAGTATGGTGACACGCTGAGGAGAAGCTCTCTACATGGTAGTATATTAGTATGGTCACACGCTGAGGAGCAGCTCTCTACATGGTAGTATATTAGTATGGTGTCACGCTGAGGAGCAGCTCTCTACATGGTAGTACATTAGTATGGTGACACGCTGAGGAGCAGCTCTCTACATGGTATTATATTAGTATGGTGACACGCTGAGGAGCAGCTCTCTACATGGTAGTATATTAGTATGGTGACACACTGACGAGCAACTCTCTACATGGTAGTATATTAGTATGGTGACACGCTGAGGAGCAGCTCTCTACATGGTAGTATATTAGTATGGTGACACGCTGAGGAGCAGCTCTCTACATGGTAGTATATTAGTATGGTGACACGCTGAGGAGCAACTCTCTACATGGTAGTATATTAGTATGGTCACACGCTGAGGAGCAGCTCTCTACATGGTAGTATATTAGTATGGTCACAGTCTGAGGAGCAACTCTCTACATGGTAGTATATTAGTATGGTGACACGCTGAGGAGCAGCTCTCTACATGGTAGTATATTAGTACGGTCACACGCTGAGGAGCAGCTCTCTACATGGTAGTATATTAGTATGGTCACACGCTGAGGAGCAGCTCTCTACATGGTAGTATATTAGTATGGTCACACGCTGAGGAGCAGCTCTCTACATGGTAGTATATTAGTATGGTCACACGCTGAGGAGCAGCTCTCTACATGGTAGTATATTAGTATGGTCACACGCTGAGGAGCAGCTCTCTACATGGTAGTATATTAGTATGGTGACACGCTGAGGAGCAGCTCTCTACATGGTAGTATATTAGTATGGTCACACGCTGAGGAGCAGCTCTCTACATGGTAGTATATTAGTATGGTCACATGCTGAGGAGCAACTCTCTACATGGTAGTATATTCGTATGGTCACATGCTGAGGAGCAGCTCTCTACATGGTAGTATATTAGTATGGTCACACGCTGAGGAGCAGCTCTCTACATGGTAGTATATTAGTATGGTCACACGCTGAGGAGCAGCTCTCTACATGGTAGTATATTAGTACGGTGACACGCTGAGGAGCAACTCTACATGGTAGTATATTAGTACGGTCACACGCTGAGGAGCAGCTCTCTACATGGTAGTATATTAGTATGGTCACACGCTGAGGAGCAGCTCTCTACATGGTAGTATATTAGTATGGTGACACGCTGAGGAGCAACTCTACATGGTAGTATATTAGCATGGTCACACGCTGAGGAGCAGCTCTCTACATGGTAGTATATTAGTATGGTCACACGCTGAGGAGCAGCTCTCTACATGGTAGTATATTAGTACGGTCACACGCTGAGGAGCAGCTCTCTACATGGTAGTATATTAGTATGGTCACACGCTGAGGAGCAGCTCTCTACATGGTAGTATATTAGTATGGTCACACGCTGAGGAGCAGCTCTCTACATGGTAGTATATTAGTATGGTCACACGCCGAGGAGCAACTCTCTACATGGTAGTATATTAGTATGGTCACACGCCGAGGAGCAACTCTCTACATGGTAGTATATTAGTATGGTCACACGCCGAGGAGCAACTCTCTACATGGTAGTATATTAGTATGGTCACACGTTGAGGAGCAACTCTCTACATGGTAGTATATTAGTATGGTCACACGCTGAGGAGCAGCTCTCTACATGGTAGTATATTAGTATGGTCACACGCTGAGGAGCAGCTCTCTACATGGTAGTATATTAGTATGGTCACACGCTGAGGAGCAGCTCTCTACATGGTAGTATATTAGTATGGTCACACGCTGAGGAGCAGCTCTCTACATGGTAGTATATTAGTATGGTCACACGCTGAGGAGCAGCTCTCTACATGGTAGTATATTAGTATGGTCACACGCTGAGGAGCAGCTCTCTACATGGTAGTATATTAGTATGGTGTCACGCTGAGGAGCAGCTCTCTACATGGTAGTATATTAGTATGGTGACACGCTGAGGAGCAGCTCTCTACATGGTAGTATATTAGTATGGTGACACGCTGAGGAGCAGCTCTCTACATGGTAGTATATTAGTATGGTGACACGCTGAGGAGCAGCTCTCTACATGGTAGTATATTAGTATGGTCACACGCTGAGGAGCAGCTCTCTACATGGTAGTATATTAGTATGGTCACACGCTGAGGAGCAGCTCTCTACATGGTAGTATATTAGTATGGTCACACGCTGAGGAGCAGCTCTCTACATGGTAGTATATTAGTATGGTGACACGCTGAGGAGCAGCTCTCTACATGGTAGTATATTAGTATGGTCACACGCTGAGGAGCAACTCTCTACATTGTAGTATATTAGTACGGTCACACGCTGAGGAGCAGCTCTCTACATGGTAGTATATTAGTACGGTCACACGCTGAGGAGCAGCTCTCTACATGGTAGTATATTAGTACGGTCACAGTCTGAGGAGCAACTCTCTACATGGTAGTATATTAGTACGGTCACACGCTGAGGAGCAGCTCTCTACATGGTAGTATATTAGTACGGTCACAGTCTGAGGAGCAACTCTCTACATGGTAGTATATTAGTACGGTCACACGCTGAGGAGCAACTCTCTACATGGTAGTATATTAGTACGGTCACACGCTGAGGAGCAACTCTCTACATGGTAGTATATTAGTACGGTCACACGCTGAGGAGCAACTCTCTACATGGTAGTATATTAGTATGGTCACACACTGAGGAGCAACTCTCTACATGGTAGTATATTAGTATGGTCACACGCTGAGGAGCAACTCTCTACATGGTAGTATATTAGTATGGTCACATGCTGAGGAGCAACTCTCTACATGGTAGTATATTAGTATGGTCACACGCTGAGGAGCAACTCTCTACATGGTAGTATATTAGTATGGTCACACGCTGAGGAGCAACTCTCTACATGGTAGTATATTAGTATGGTCACATGCTCAGGAGCAACTCTCTACATGGTAGTATATTAGTATGGTCACACGCTGAGGAGCAACTCTCTACATGGTATTATATTAGTATGGTCACACGCTGAGGAGCAGCTCTCTACATGGTAGTATATTAGTATGGTCACACGCTGAGGAGCAGCTCTCTACATGGTAGTATATTAGCATGGTCACGCTGAGGAGCAGCTCTCTACATGGTAGTATATTAGTATGGTCACACGCTGAGGAGCAACTCTCTACATGGTAGTATATTAGTATGGTCACACGCTGAGGAGCAGCTCTCTACATGGTAGTATATTAGTATGGTCACACGCCGAGGAGCAACTCTCTACATGGTAGTATATTAGTATGGTCACACGCCGAGGAGCAACTCTCTACATGGTAGTATATTAGTATGGTCACACGCTGAGGAGCAACTCTCTACATGGTAGTATATTAGTACGGTCACACGCTGAGGAGCAGCTCTCTACATGGTAGTATATTAGTATGGTGACACGCTGAGGACCAGCTCTCTACATGGTAGTATATTAGTATGGTGACACGCTGAGGAGCAGCTCTCTACATGGTAGTATATTAGTATGGTGACACGCTGAGGAGCAGCTCTCTACATGGTAGTATATTAGTATGGTGACACGCTGAGGAGCAGCTCTCTACATGGTAGTATATTAGTATGGTCACACGCTGAGGAGCAACTCTCTACATGGTAGTATATTAGTATGGTCACAGTCTGAGGAGCAACTCTCTACATGGTAGTATATTAGTATGGTGACACGCTGAGGAGCAGCTCTCTACATGGTAGTATATTAGTATGGTCACACGCTGAGGAGCAGCTCTCTACATGGTAGTATATTAGTATGGTCACACGCTGAGGAGCAGCTCTCTACATGGTAGTATATTAGTATGGTCACAGTCTGAGGAGCAACTCTCTACATGGTAGTATATTAGTATGGTCACACGCTGAGGAGCAGCTCTCTACATGGTAGTATATTAGTACGGTCACAGTCTGAGGAGCAACTCTCTACATGGTAGTATATTAGTACGGTCACACGCTGAGGAGCAACTCTCTACATGGTAGTATATTAGTACGGTCACACGCTGAGCAGCAACTCTCTACATGGTAGTATATTAGTACGGTCACACGCTGAGGAGCAACTCTCTACATGGTAGTATATTAGTATGGTCACATGCTGAGGAGCAACTCTCTACATGGTAGTATATTAGTATGGTCACATACTGAGGAGCAACTCTCTACATGGTAGTATATTAGTATGGTCACACGCTGAGGAGCAACTCTCTACATGGTAGTATATTAGTATGGTCACATGCTGAGGAGCAACTCTCTACATGGTAGTATATTAGTATGGTCACATACTGAGGAGCAACTCTCTACATGGTAGTATATTAGTATGGTCACACGCTGAGGAGCAACTCTCTACATGGTAGTATATTAGTATGGTCACACGCTGAGGAGCAACTCTCTACATGGTAGTATATTAGTATGGTCACATGCTCAGGAGCAACTCTCTACATGGTAGTATATTAGTATGGTCACACGCTGAGGAGCAACTCTCTACATGGTATTATATTAGTATGGTCACACGCTGAGGAGCAGCTCTCTACATGGTAGTATATTAGTATGGTCACACGCTGAGGAGCAGCTCTCTACATGGTAGTATATTAGTATGGTCACACGCTGAGGAGCAGCTCTCTACATGGTAGTATATCAGTATGGTGACACGCTGAGGAGCAGCTCTCTACATGGTAGTATATTAGTATGGTGACACGCTGAGGAGCAGCTCTCTACATGGTAGTATATTAGTATGGTCACACGCTGAGGAGCAACTCTCTACATGGTAGTATATTAGTACGGTCACACGCTGAGGAGCAGCTCTCTACATGGTAGTATATTAGTATGGTGACACGCTGAGGAGCAGCTCTCTACATGGTAGTATATTAGTATGGTGACACGCTGAGGAGCAGCTCTCTACATGGTAGTATATTAGTATGGTGACACGCTGAGGAGCAGCTCTCTACATGGTAGTATATTAGTACGGTCACACGCTGAGGAGCAGCTCTCTACATGGTAGTATATTAGTATGGTCACACGCTGAGGAGCAGCTCTCTACATGGTAGTATATTAGTATGGTGACATGCTGAGGAGCAGCTCTCTACATGGTAGTATATTAGTACGGTCACACGCTGAGGAGCAGCTCTCTACATGGTAGTATATTAGTACGGTCACAGTCTGAGGAGCAACTCTCTACATGGTAGTATATTAGTATGGTCACACGCTGAGGAGCAGCTCTCTACATGGTAGTATATTAGTACGGTCACAGTCTGAGGAGCAACTCTCTACATGGTAGTATATTAGTACGGTCACACGCTGAGGAGCAGCTCTCTACATGGTAGTATATTAGTATGGTCACACGCTGAGGAGCAGCTCTCTACATGGTAGTATATTAGTATGGTCACACGCTGAGGAGCAACTCTCTACATGGTAGTATATTAGTATGGTGACACGCTGAGGAGCAGCTCTCTACATGGTAGTATATTAGTATGGTCACACGCTGAGGAGCAGCTCTCTACATGGTAGTATATTAGTACGGTCACACGCTGAGGAGCAACTCTCTACATGGTAGTATATTAGTACGGTCACACGCTGAGGAGCAGCTCTCTACATGGTAGTATATTAGTATGGTCACACGCTGAGGAGCAACTCTCTACATGGTAGTATATTAGTATGGTCACACGCTGAGGAGCAACTCTCTACATGGTAGTATATTAGTATGGTCACACGCTGAGGAGCAGCTCTCTACATTGTAGTATATTAGTACGGTCACACGCTGAGGAGCAACTCTCTACATGGTAGTATATTAGTATGGTCACACGCTGAGGAGCAGCTCTCTACATGGTAGTATATTAGTATGGTGACACGCTGAGGAGCAGCTCTCTACATGGTAGTATATTAGTATGGTGACACGCTGAGGAGCAGCTCTCTACATGGTAGTATATTAGTATGGTCACACGCTGAGGAGCAGCTCTCTACATGGTAGTATATTAGTATGGTCACACGCTGAGGAGCAGCTCTCTACATGGTAGTATATTAGTATGGTCACACGCTGAGGAGCAGCTCTCTACATGGTAGTATATTAGTATGGTGACACGCTGAGGAGCAGCTCTCTACATGGTAGTATATTAGTATGGTCACACGCTGAGGAGCAACTCTCTACATTGTAGTATATTAGTACGGTCACACGCTGAGGAGCAGCTCTCTACATGGTAGTATATTAGTACGGTCACACGCTGAGGAGCAGCTCTCTACATGGTAGTATATTAGTACGGTCACAGTCTGAGGAGCAACTCTCTACATGGTAGTATATTAGTACGGTCACACGCTGAGGAGCAGCTCTCTACATGGTAGTATATTAGTACGGTCACAGTCTGAGGAGCAACTCTCTACATGGTAGTATATTAGTACGGTCACACGCTGAGGAGCAACTCTCTACATGGTAGTATATTAGTACGGTCACACGCTGAGGAGCAACTCTCTACATGGTAGTATATTAGTACGGTCACACGCTGAGGAGCAACTCTCTACATGGTAGTATATTAGTATGGTCACACACTGAGGAGCAACTCTCTACATGGTAGTATATTAGTATGGTCACACGCTGAGGAGCAACTCTCTACATGGTAGTATATTAGTATGGTCACATGCTGAGGAGCAACTCTCTACATGGTAGTATATTAGTATGGTCACACGCTGAGGAGCAACTCTCTACATGGTAGTATATTAGTATGGTCACACGCTGAGGAGCAACTCTCTACATGGTAGTATATTAGTATGGTCACATGCTCAGGAGCAACTCTCTACATGGTAGTATATTAGTATGGTCACACGCTGAGGAGCAACTCTCTACATGGTATTATATTAGTATGGTCACACGCTGAGGAGCAGCTCTCTACATGGTAGTATATTAGTATGGTCACACGCTGAGGAGCAGCTCTCTACATGGTAGTATATTAGCATGGTCACGCTGAGGAGCAGCTCTCTACATGGTAGTATATTAGTATGGTCACACGCTGAGGAGCAACTCTCTACATGGTAGTATATTAGTATGGTCACACGCTGAGGAGCAGCTCTCTACATGGTAGTATATTAGTATGGTCACACGCCGAGGAGCAACTCTCTACATGGTAGTATATTAGTATGGTCACACGCCGAGGAGCAACTCTCTACATGGTAGTATATTAGTATGGTCACACGCTGAGGAGCAACTCTCTACATGGTAGTATATTAGTACGGTCACACGCTGAGGAGCAGCTCTCTACATGGTAGTATATTAGTATGGTGACACGCTGAGGACCAGCTCTCTACATGGTAGTATATTAGTATGGTGACACGCTGAGGAGCAGCTCTCTACATGGTAGTATATTAGTATGGTGACACGCTGAGGAGCAGCTCTCTACATGGTAGTATATTAGTATGGTGACACGCTGAGGAGCAGCTCTCTACATGGTAGTATATTAGTATGGTCACACGCTGAGGAGCAACTCTCTACATGGTAGTATATTAGTATGGTCACAGTCTGAGGAGCAACTCTCTACATGGTAGTATATTAGTATGGTGACACGCTGAGGAGCAGCTCTCTACATGGTAGTATATTAGTATGGTCACACGCTGAGGAGCAGCTCTCTACATGGTAGTATATTAGTATGGTCACACGCTGAGGAGCAGCTCTCTACATGGTAGTATATTAGTATGGTCACAGTCTGAGGAGCAACTCTCTACATGGTAGTATATTAGTATGGTCACACGCTGAGGAGCAGCTCTCTACATGGTAGTATATTAGTACGGTCACAGTCTGAGGAGCAACTCTCTACATGGTAGTATATTAGTACGGTCACACGCTGAGGAGCAACTCTCTACATGGTAGTATATTAGTACGGTCACACGCTGAGCAGCAACTCTCTACATGGTAGTATATTAGTACGGTCACACGCTGAGGAGCAACTCTCTACATGGTAGTATATTAGTATGGTCACATGCTGAGGAGCAACTCTCTACATGGTAGTATATTAGTATGGTCACATACTGAGGAGCAACTCTCTACATGGTAGTATATTAGTATGGTCACACGCTGAGGAGCAACTCTCTACATGGTAGTATATTAGTATGGTCACATGCTGAGGAGCAACTCTCTACATGGTAGTATATTAGTATGGTCACATACTGAGGAGCAACTCTCTACATGGTAGTATATTAGTATGGTCACACGCTGAGGAGCAACTCTCTACATGGTAGTATATTAGTATGGTCACACGCTGAGGAGCAACTCTCTACATGGTAGTATATTAGTATGGTCACATGCTCAGGAGCAACTCTCTACATGGTAGTATATTAGTATGGTCACACGCTGAGGAGCAACTCTCTACATGGTATTATATTAGTATGGTCACACGCTGAGGAGCAGCTCTCTACATGGTAGTATATTAGTATGGTCACACGCTGAGGAGCAGCTCTCTACATGGTAGTATATTAGTATGGTCACACGCTGAGGAGCAGCTCTCTACATGGTAGTATATCAGTATGGTGACACGCTGAGGAGCAGCTCTCTACATGGTAGTATATTAGTATGGTGACACGCTGAGGAGCAGCTCTCTACATGGTAGTATATTAGTATGGTCACACGCTGAGGAGCAACTCTCTACATGGTAGTATATTAGTACGGTCACACGCTGAGGAGCAGCTCTCTACATGGTAGTATATTAGTATGGTGACACGCTGAGGAGCAGCTCTCTACATGGTAGTATATTAGTATGGTGACACGCTGAGGAGCAGCTCTCTACATGGTAGTATATTAGTATGGTGACACGCTGAGGAGCAGCTCTCTACATGGTAGTATATTAGTATGGTCACACGCTGAGGAGCAGCTCTCTACATGGTAGTATATTAGTATGGTGACATGCTGAGGAGCAGCTCTCTACATGGTAGTATATTAGTACGGTCACACGCTGAGGAGCAGCTCTCTACATGGTAGTATATTAGTACGGTCACAGTCTGAGGAGCAACTCTCTACATGGTAGTATATTAGTATGGTCACACGCTGAGGAGCAGCTCTCTACATGGTAGTATATTAGTACGGTCACAGTCTGAGGAGCAACTCTCTACATGGTAGTATATTAGTACGGTCACACGCTGAGGAGCAGCTCTCTACATGGTAGTATATTAGTATGGTCACACGCTGAGGAGCAGCTCTCTACATGGTAGTATATTAGTATGGTCACACGCTGAGGAGCAACTCTCTACATGGTAGTATATTAGTATGGTGACACGCTGAGGAGCAGCTCTCTACATGGTAGTATATTAGTATGGTCACACGCTGAGGAGCAGCTCTCTACATGGTAGTATATTAGTACGGTCACACGCTGAGGAGCAACTCTCTACATGGTAGTATATTAGTACGGTCACACGCTGAGGAGCAGCTCTCTACATGGTAGTATATTAGTATGGTCACACGCTGAGGAGCAACTCTCTACATGGTAGTATATTAGTATGGTCACACGCTGAGGAGCAACTCTCTACATGGTAGTATATTAGTATGGTCACACGCTGAGGAGCAGCTCTCTACATTGTAGTATATTAGTACGGTCACACGCTGAGGAGCAACTCTCTACATGGTAGTATATTAGTATGGTCACACGCTGAGGAGCAGCTCTCTACATGGTAGTATATTAGTATGGTCACACGCTGAGGAGCAGCTCTCTACATGGTAGTATATTAGTATGGTCACACGCTGAGGAGCAGCTCTCTACATGGTAGTATATTAGTATGGTCACACGCTGAGGAGCAGCTCTCTACATGGTAGTATATTAGTATGGTCACACGCTGAGGAGCAACTCTACATGGTAGTATATTAGTATGGTGACACGCTGAGGAGCAGCTCTCTACATGGTAGTATATTAGTATGGTCACACGCTGAGGAGCAGCTCTCTACATGGTAGTATATTAGTATGGTGACACGCTGAGGAGCAGCTCTCTACATGGTAGTATATTAGTATGGTCACACGCTGAGGAGCAGCTCTCTACATGGTAGTATATTAGTATGGTGACACGCTGAGGAGCAGCTCTCTACATGGTAGTATATTAGTATGGTCACACGCTGAGGAGCAGCTCTCTACATGGTAGTATATTAGTACGGTCACAGTCTGAGGAGCAACTCTCTACATGGTAGTATATTAGTACGGTCACACGCTGAGGAGCAACTCTCTACATGGTAGTATATTAGTACGGTCACACGCTGAGCAGCAACTCTCTACATGGTAGTATATTAGTACGGTCACACGCTGAGGAGCAACTCTCTACATGGTAGTATATTAGTATGGTCACATGCTGAGGAGCAACTCTCTACATGGTAGTATATTAGTATGGTCACATACTGAGGAGCAACTCTCTACATGGTAGTATATTAGTATGGTCACACGCTGAGGAGCAACTCTCTACATGGTAGTATATTAGTATGGTCACATGCTGAGGAGCAACTCTCTACATGGTAGTATATTAGTATGGTCACATACTGAGGAGCAACTCTCTACATGGTAGTATATTAGTATGGTCACACGCTGAGGAGCAACTCTCTACATGGTAGTATATTAGTATGGTCACACGCTGAGGAGCAACTCTCTACATGGTAGTATATTAGTATGGTCACATGCTCAGGAGCAACTCTCTACATGGTAGTATATTAGTATGGTCACACGCTGAGGAGCAACTCTCTACATGGTATTATATTAGTATGGTCACACGCTGAGGAGCAGCTCTCTACATGGTAGTATATTAGTATGGTCACACGCTGAGGAGCAGCTCTCTACATGGTAGTATATTAGTATGGTCACACGCTGAGGAGCAGCTCTCTACATGGTAGTATATCAGTATGGTGACACGCTGAGGAGCAGCTCTCTACATGGTAGTATATTAGTATGGTGACACGCTGAGGAGCAGCTCTCTACATGGTAGTATATTAGTATGGTCACACGCTGAGGAGCAACTCTCTACATGGTAGTATATTAGTACGGTCACACGCTGAGGAGCAGCTCTCTACATGGTAGTATATTAGTATGGTGACACGCTGAGGAGCAGCTCTCTACATGGTAGTATATTAGTATGGTGACACGCTGAGGAGCAGCTCTCTACATGGTAGTATATTAGTATGGTGACACGCTGAGGAGCAGCTCTCTACATGGTAGTATATTAGTATGGTCACACGCTGAGGAGCAGCTCTCTACATGGTAGTATATTAGTATGGTGACATGCTGAGGAGCAGCTCTCTACATGGTAGTATATTAGTACGGTCACACGCTGAGGAGCAGCTCTCTACATGGTAGTATATTAGTACGGTCACAGTCTGAGGAGCAACTCTCTACATGGTAGTATATTAGTATGGTCACACGCTGAGGAGCAGCTCTCTACATGGTAGTATATTAGTACGGTCACAGTCTGAGGAGCAACTCTCTACATGGTAGTATATTAGTACGGTCACACGCTGAGGAGCAGCTCTCTACATGGTAGTATATTAGTATGGTCACACGCTGAGGAGCAGCTCTCTACATGGTAGTATATTAGTATGGTCACACGCTGAGGAGCAACTCTCTACATGGTAGTATATTAGTATGGTGACACGCTGAGGAGCAGCTCTCTACATGGTAGTATATTAGTATGGTCACACGCTGAGGAGCAGCTCTCTACATGGTAGTATATTAGTACGGTCACACGCTGAGGAGCAACTCTCTACATGGTAGTATATTAGTACGGTCACACGCTGAGGAGCAGCTCTCTACATGGTAGTATATTAGTATGGTCACACGCTGAGGAGCAACTCTCTACATGGTAGTATATTAGTATGGTCACACGCTGAGGAGCAACTCTCTACATGGTAGTATATTAGTATGGTCACACGCTGAGGAGCAGCTCTCTACATTGTAGTATATTAGTACGGTCACACGCTGAGGAGCAACTCTCTACATGGTAGTATATTAGTATGGTCACACGCTGAGGAGCAGCTCTCTACATGGTAGTATATTAGTATGGTCACACGCTGAGGAGCAGCTCTCTACATGGTAGTATATTAGTATGGTCACACGCTGAGGAGCAGCTCTCTACATGGTAGTATATTAGTATGGTCACACGCTGAGGAGCAGCTCTCTACATGGTAGTATATTAGTATGGTCACACGCTGAGGAGCAACTCTACATGGTAGTATATTAGTATGGTGACACGCTGAGGAGCAGCTCTCTACATGGTAGTATATTAGTATGGTCACACGCTGAGGAGCAGCTCTCTACATGGTAGTATATTAGTATGGTGACACGCTGAGGAGCAGCTCTCTACATGGTAGTATATTAGTATGGTCACACGCTGAGGAGCAGCTCTCTACATGGTAGTATATTAGTATGGTGACACGCTGAGGAGCAGCTCTCTACATGGTAGTATATTAGTATGGTCACACGCTGAGGAGCAGCTCTCTACATGGTAGTATATTAGTATGGTCACACGCTGAGGAGCAACTCTACATGGTAGTATATTAGTATGGTGACACGCTGAGGAGCAGCTCTCTACATGGTAGTATATTAGTATGGTCACACGCTGAGGAGCAGCTCTCTACATGGTAGTATATTAGTATGGTGACACGCTGAGGAGCAGCTCTCTACATTGTAGTATATTAGTACGGTCACACGCTGAGGAGCAACTCTCTACATGGTAGTATATTAGTACGGTCACACGCTGAGGAGCAGCTCTCTACATGGTAGTATATTAGTATGGTCACACGCTGAGGAGCAACTCTCTACATGGTAGTATATTAGTATGGTCACACGCTGAGGAGCAATAGTCTACATCAAAATACCATTATATAATCACCTGCTAAGGAGCAAGGGCATCACTAAAAACACAGAATAAGCCACATGTTGAAAACGTCATCAAGTCTTATGTAAATAAAGCTTAATCCTTGTATAATATACTCTGTTTCAATGTCTCACCATTTTCAAGATCTCTGCTTGTGGTCAATGAGTAGAAACATTCTTGTTTACATCCAGATGCTTAAATCCACCCTGACCTAATACTTCTCACAGCTGAGAGCTCGTTACAGTTGTGTCCAGTCTAGACAATCTCTGTGATCTAAACACATCAGCAGCACAAATCTTTCTCCTGTCCTGATAGTTTGTTACAATGTATCAGTGCAGGTAAAATGTATCGAAGCTGTTCAGCTTGTGTTGAATGTTTTTTTGTAAAACTCTATGGACCGGCCCTCGGCAGCGGCGCCTTCATATCATTCCCATTTTTCCTGTGTCCCTCTCCTCCATCTGAACACATAAAACTCCCAGAAATGTGTGCACCGGAGCTCGGTAAAGCCGTTTGGCTGATAACATCATCTGCGGAGTATTAGTAGTGGAGTATTACGGTCGCTGCCGTCTTCTAATCTCCGGTGTGTGATCACAACGCTGCAGATGATGGGGCTATCATCTCATTACTCAGGCTGGCGAGGAGTTAATAGCGATAATGTCGGCGCGGAGAGATGTGGCGCAGGCCGCAAGTTACTCTAATGTCTCCTATTTATATCCCACATCCAACGTTGGAAGATGAAGGCACTTTTTTTTTTTTTTTTTCATGAAAACGATTTTATTTTTTTCCGCCATAATTTTTGGCTTAAAATATTTTTTATTTTTTTTATTTCTAACTTTAAGAAACGCAATAAAAAAACAAAACCTTTAAAATGCAATAAAAAACTATTGCTATCGAATAATAATTTCTGGTCATACAGTGCAGGGATCCTGATCATCATGGAGGAGACCCCGGCTGATGACATCACTGGGGTTTCCTATGTAAAATAAAAGGATGGGGTAAAGTCCAGAGCTACACGGGGACTTGTGCCGTGTAATTCGAGGCTCCTGTACCCCCTCTGTAGCAGGTCTCATTTATAACACTGCCGCGGCATTGGGCGTTTGAGCCCCCTCGGACACCAGGGTGTGACGGTTTTGCCCTGGTGATTCATGACACGCCAGTAGCCTCATGTCTAGTGCCACAGCTGTAGGGTAAAGTGATAACCCGCTAAAAGATTCTGTTTGCAGTCCTAGCCCCGGCTTGTTGCCCTTTGATCCGCTAACGCCCCACCCTCAGTTGCACCACTGTATGGGGGCCACAGAAGTAGCAGCTGAGCCCAGACACTGAGGGAACCCAAACTTCCCCCTGCCACATAACACTGGTCTGGTGAACAAATGGCACATGATGGGTGAGGGTCCCTGGTACAGATTTTGCATTGGGGCCCAGGAGCTTCAAGCGAGACCTGTGGCACCTTCTGTAAGCCCACTTTCACACAGTGCAGATTTGGTCAGTTTTCTGCATCACCAGTGGATCCTAAACACACAAATGGGGTATTGACACGTTGCTGCTGTATGGCGACTTTGGCCACAAACTTCACAAAAACCGCCAGAAGACCGCAACGTGTGAATAAACCCAAAAAGTGTCAAAGAAAAATGTTTGTGTCTTTTATTTTTATTCTTTTTGCATTTACATTGATTTAGGCTTAAAAAAAACAAAAACAAAAAAACAATGCAAAATACTGAACACGTATTCATGTGTGAATGAGGCCTAAATGAGGATGATGCAACAAACAGCTGGTGTCATCAGTGTCGTCCGAGTTTGTTACAATGTATCAGTCTAGGGGTAAGTCCACACGTAGCGTAAATACTGCGGATTTGAACAGATCTCATTCACACACATGAGCGCAGATGTTGCTCATAGCGGATTCCGCTGCAAAAAAAAAAACGCAACTCAGAGAAAAAAAAAGGCCATACTTACCCAGATCTCTCTGCTGCTGCGTCCAGCCCGGCCTCCGGGGACATCGTTACATCCCATATGACTCCTGCAGCCAATCACAGGCTGCAACGGTTACATGGGATGAAACGTCGTCCCAGAAAGGAGGGCTGCAGGATGTCCGAGGGACGTGTCGCCACCGCTACGGGTAAGTATAGACTTTTTTTTTACGTGCGGTTTTCCACTGTGGCCGACAAACTGCACCACATTTTGGAATTCCAGAATTCCCGGCGGCATCCAGGGCGAATACCATGGGTATTTTTACGCAGCGTATCCGCCCTGTGTGAACGTAGCCTACATGAGACATCAGCAGCACAAATCTGTCAGTTTGCCACAATGTATCAGTGCAGGTAAAATGTATCGGTCTGGAGCCCATTCATAGGCAGGTCCCTGCTGCTCCTCTGTATTCTGGATGGATCAGATTCTTCTGTGCTGTTACTTTGGTTTATTCATCATGTCAGAAATGAAGCAGAATGCCCCCGTGTTCAGCGGGTCATGACAGGACGCCGGGCGCGGAGCTGCAGGCGTCGTTAACGTGAAGTGTACTTGGATTTATCACGGACGTCTCATTGTGTCGGTATATGAGCTACTTAAGACCGAATGTTGCTGGTGATGAGCGGTGGAAGACGACGACTTGTCCTAGAACCGCATTGTACTCGTGCCTGAACCTTATGGAGCGCGCAAACACGAACATACCCGTGAAAGGAGGGCCCCGCACCGGTGACCCCCATACCCTTACCTACGGCTGTGACCCTGCACAGTCCCCCTCCCCCTCCATAATCTGAGCAACATTGGCAAAATAAATAAAACTAAGGCACCATGCACATGACCGTAATTAAGGGCGCGGACAGCCGGACGCATTTCCGAGCCTTGCTCCCATTATAAATTATGGGACCACGGTCCGTAAAATAAAAAAGGACATGTCCTATTATTTTCAGAAAGTTTCTACGGCACGGACACCTTCCCGTAAATATATGCCATAGAAATGAATGGGTTCGTAGTTACGGTTCATAATTACGGATGAAAAATACGGTCGTGTGCATGGGGCCTAGGAGGCAGACTGACCTTTTGGGCAGTCAGACAGCGCCAAAGACCCTCCTTATACCCCATGAAGAACACAGATCCCAAAAGTGGACCCTCGCCCAAAGCTTTTTTTTTTTAATGGATGCTGACGTCACTCGGTGTGACATCACAGAGCCGGTGGTGGTGACATCACTAATCACAGCCTGGAGCCCAAGACAATCTCAGTCCAATACAATAGACTGAGCTCAGCATCGACGTGATGACATCACAGCTTTCGGTGTATACAGTAATTACGCACAGCCGGGGTTTATACACTTTCTTGGATTTTACCTTTTGATGTTTTTCCTCCATCCTCCTCACCCCTGAAGGACACGTTCTGGTTCTTTCATTGCTACTTTTATTCGTGGCGCCGGATTCCAGTTCGCTGTTGGATTTAGTGGATTTCGCGGTTGGTGCGTATGTCGGCGGAGTCATCTGGCTGGGTATGAAGACGTTGTTATAGGTGATTCCGGGGGGTTCCGGCTGGGTCTGGGCACCAATCAGAGACAACCTCAATGCAAAAATAAAAAAAAGTGTCATTATGATAATCGCTTTATTGTATCCAATCATCACCTGACGTATGTGACCAATTACTGGATCCGTTCTCCACGGTGACTCTGATAGGGTCATGTAAACCGTGATAAGAAGGGAGACACCCGGGGGGTAAATATGGGGGTGGCAATTTCAACCAGGACCTGGTGCATGATGGGGATTAATAGCCGTTCGACCACATATGAGGGGACACCAGTATTATAGACGGCACCGGTTTTGTATGAGGACCCCGGAGCTTGGAGACCCCATGGTAGGAAATAGCGGAGATTTATTGGGACCCAACGTGCTGATGATAAAGGGGTTTTCCTGTTTTATGTTAAAAAAAAAAAAAGTTAAAGGGGGTTGTCCAGAATTAACAGCATATGTCGGTTTTCTTCCAGAATGGGCCCCACACCTGTCCGTGGTTGTGTCTGGTATTGCACCTGAACTCCATTACAGTGAATGCTGCGGTGCTGATTTTGGAAGAAAGAAGCCATGACTGACCCTGGACAACCCGTCAGGCCTTATTCACACACTAAAGTAAAAACGGCTGAAAATACGGAGCGGTTTTAAAGGGAAAGCCTCTGATTTTCAGCCATTTTTTATGCAACAATATGCTCAAAACTGCTCAAGAAGTGACATGCACTTTTTTACGGGGCGTTTTTTTCCCCGTGGGAACGAAATACCGGTTTTCCCATTGAAATCAACGGGCAGATGTTTGGAGGCGGTTCAGCCCCCGTATTTTTAACCATTTTTTTGTGGCGTTTACGGCCCGAAAAACGGCTGAAAACAGGCCGTGTGAACATACCCTCAAAGATTTATTTACTTATAATGAAAAGTTCTGCAACTTTCATACATGCTTTGTGTTTCAATTCCTCACCATTTTCAAGACATCTGCTTGCTGTCAGTGAATAAAGAGAGAGAAAAAACCCTACTATCTACATCCAGTGGTAAAAATCTTGTCTTGTTTATGTAGAAATAACACAGGTGCTGGGCTTGTTACAGTGTAACAGAACGTTCTCTTGTAATGAGCCGTGCACTAATGTCTGCTGGATATTAGCACGTTTCCATTCACTGACAGCAATGAAGAGATTTTTAAAATAGTGAGGAACTGAAACACAAATGGGGAGATTTCCTAAAACTAGAGCATGACGTGGATGATCTCGTGCCCACCCCCCTCAGATCCTGCACGAGACAGAACACCGTGTATCCGCAGTAATACGTGACGTTTCTCCTCACCTGGGGCACTTATACTTCTCCATTGGGTCTTGTGCTCCCCCCATGGTCTCCACAATATGACGGCCGTGTCTCATATCTGGGGGTCCGATATTCTGGTAATACGACTCTTCATTATGGATCTGGAGATGTTCTTGTGAAGAATAGGGACCAACCAAACTTTTCAGAAAATCCCTATATCTATCCTGATAAGAAGCGATGGTCATATATTCGTAGCCGTACTCCCCGGAGAAGTCCGCCATCTTGTCCCATTGTAAAGCATTGGTGTCGGATGAAGCACCCGCCAGGTTTAAGGCTGATCCGGATTCTTTTATGGCTTCCGGTAATTTCGCTTCTTTGCTCGGATGCGTCGCGTCCCCCACGGGCTGCACATCCGACCTCCCATCGCTCTAGAAAAAATTCAATGAATTATATTAAAATCAGGTTACAAAAAACCCTAAATCAATACAAATAGTAAAGTGTCTTCTAAGTGATAATTACTGCGGCGGACGCTACAACTACGGTCGGGTTCGTGGACAGGCGCGGCGCGGTTTCTGGATGAAAGCCGCCATGTTTCTCTAATCCTGGACAACCATATGCATTAGATTAGAGTCGGCCGATGAGCGGTTAGTGATTTCTTACAATAAACAATAGTCCTATCATGCTTTATTCAGCTACTTCTGAGTGATCTTGATGCTGGTGACGATCACTTAGGTCCCCCATCACGGTGCCCATTGTGGTTCTCACCCAGTTCTCCATAACTGCAGATTTATGTGCGGTCCGTAGCCTAGGAGGCCATTGTGGGGGTCACCCATCACTTGTTACCCACGTAGGGGACTAAAATAACGCAGAAAGAGCCAAACAAAATATCAAAAGTCACGAGGACGACTAAAACTTCCAGGTAAATGTTTCATTCTAGAGAAAAATGCTCTCATGTTTTCTGGACTCCGGTGGAGCTTGATATTTAAGAAGAGGGTCAACTAATGATGACCTGGGGTCCCACCCAAAGTTAAAGAGGTTGTGCAGAATTAGAAACACATTCTTCCAAAAACAGCGCCACACTTGTCTATTGGTTGTGCCTGGTATTGCATCTCAGCTCCATTGAAGTGAATAGGGTGGAGATACAAGACCACATCCAACCTGTGGCCCTGATTTGGTAGGAAAGCAGTTCCTGTTCACGTTCTTCTAATCCTGGAGAACCTTTTATGGCCTTGTTCACACAGTGCAGATTCGCTGCAAACTTTGCATGTGTTTTTGAAGTCAAAACCAGAATTGGATCCAGGTGATCAGACCTATCAGACCTATCTTTATATATTTCTTCTGTTTCGGTTCCGTTTCCAGTTTAAAAAAAAATACATGCAAAATCTGCAGCAATTCTGCACTGTGTGAACACGGCCTAAAGGCTTTGCAGGTGTGTCGGGAATCTTGCCACATTTCCAGCGTATCCGCAGCACTTTTTGATGAACTTTCCTCTGGGATCACCCCCACCAGTCCCATCACTGGTGATCAGGTTGTGGCCTCCAGACAATTAGCAGCTATTATACATTCAGCGGTTCCCGGCCTGAGCAATCTATGTGACCCGAAATGCAAAAACACCCCCTCCCCTCCCACCCTGGTCGGTCCTATTGTCCCCCCTGAGCTTGTGTGGTTTGGGAAGACACATTGTATCAGTAGAGATGTGGTTTGCGGGGCACATGATACATACTTCTGCATTAGCGCTTTGAATAGAGGAGCGGGACACAACCTCTGCTTGCCTGTTTGTGAACTGTTCTATTAATACCAATCAAATTGAGAAAATGATCAAATGAAATTGCATTTTGAGCATCATAAGCTGTGTAATGTCTATTCTGTTAAATTGAGGCCCATAATTGCTTCTCTACAGAAAAGGTACAACAAAGAGCGCAATCATGTCGTGTCATTATCCCAGACTAGGAAACGGCCTCAGGAGCCGGGACATCAAAGACTTGTTCTTCTCGAATTGCATTTGGCTACTATTGTAGCAGCGCAGACAATCTGGATGAGGTGTTTATACCGAGCCGAGCCGCAGTGCACATACAGTCTGAGTGCCTCGGTCTAGGGCCATTAAAAAATGGTACATTATGTTCCTGCCTTTGAAGTGATGTTGTAGGTAGGAAAGCAACTGGCAAGGAGCGCGGAGAGTGAGATTGCTCGTCTACTTGTCGTTCTGTCTCTCAAAGAAACATAAGGTTCTTAGACAATAGGAAAACACTAAAAAGTTCATATTATGGAGAGTATCAGGAGCCCGAAAAAACAAACCCACAAATGCACTTGGCGGGGTGAAGGAAACAATTATGCTTTGGCGGAATTCGGGCTCTCTGGAAATTTGGCACAAATTTGGAAGATGAATGTCGGGAGTGGATTCATTAAGCTGCGTCGGCTTTGTAGGGGATTTATTACGTCGTTTGTAAGGGACTTGTGGGATATTTGCACCGTGGCAGGCGATGTAGACGCTTGTGCGTCTTTGGTGCTCAGTAATCGGCATTTACGGGGTTATTACTAGAAAATCTGGTAAATGCGGGAAAACTAGAAAAGTGACAACCGCAGGCAGAAATGGGTTCAGAGCGGTTGTCACTTCCCTTCCCCCGCATTGTACAAAGTTCTCCTCGCTCAGGTGGAAGCTGAGCGCTCACACGGGAACTTCTGCCGCTTCGTTTTAGAGATTGGTGGCGGTCTCAGTGCTCGGACCCCGACCAATCAAAACTTCTGACATGTCAGAAGTTTGTTGGACATTTAGTTCTCCTTTAAATGCCCCGCTCTACTGCAATGCATCATGGTCCTGATTCTTTCAAGGTTTTATATCCTACTATATTAAAGGGGCACCATAATAAGTCACAATATATAGCCTACAGCAGAGGTCAGCAACTTTCAGCACAGCAGCTGCTGTAAAACTACAATTCCCAGCATGCCCTGACAGCCTTTGGCTAGACTATTAAAGCCTTTGGCAAGTCAAAGCATGCTGGGAGCTATAGTCACAGCTGGAGGGCCGGAGGTTGCTGACTCCTGGTCTACAGTGATTGAATGCCATTTCCTCATCAGTCCTAGTATTCAGAAGGGTAATGTCTGGTCTGTAGTGCTGCGTGAGCCAAGATAAGCAAGCACTGACAATGGACACTGTAGATAGATGACAGAAGAGTCAGGGGGCATGGTTCTCTGGGGAGGGCTGGTCATGTCAGACCCCATCTTCAGGTACAGGTAAATTGCTGTGAATGCTGTGCGTGTTCACACAGCCTATTTTCAGCCGTTTTTCGGGCCTTAAACGGCCGAAAAATTGGCCAAAAAATCGGAAGCAGAATGCCTCCAAACACCTGCCCATTCTGTTCCGACGGAGCGTTTTTTGCTGCGTTTTATTACGCGTAAAAAAACGTCCGTGAAAAAGTGCAGAACACTTCTTTGGATGTTTTTGGAGCCGTTTTCCATAGACTATTGAAAAAAGCTCCAAAAACGGCCGTAAAAAAACGCTGCGAAAATCGCGGGTGGCACAAAAAACTTCTGAAAATCAGGAGCTGTTTTCTCTTGAATACAGCTCCGCATTTTGAGACGTTTTTGACTCTGCGTGCGAACATAGCCTTAAGCTGTGTTCACACTGAGTTTTTTGCAGGAGGAAAATACTGCCTTAAAATTCCGTTTGGGATTTTGAGGGAGATTTTGTCCTTCCTGCACGCCGTTTGCCGCGAATTTCGCTGTGTTTTTCGCCCGCAGCCATTGAGTGCTACGGGCAAAAAACTCAGCAAAATACGCTCTCTCTGCCTTCCATTGATGTCAATGGGAGGTCAGAGGCGTAAACGCGCGAAGATAGAGCATGTCCCTTCTATCTCCTGCGAGGCGGTTTTACTGCTCGCGGGAGAAAACCGCCCCCGCATCCCATTGAAATCAATGGGAGGCATATTCAACCGTTTTTTGACGAGTTTTGCGGAGCGGTTTCCACTCCAAAAAGCTTGTCAAAATACTTTGTGTGAACAGGGCCTTACAGTGTCAGCATTTTATATGTTGGTGTCGGGCAGCTCGCTGCAGCAACCAGTCCCAGATTCCTCAAGTCTTTAGCTGAAGGCCAATTCAACACTTGGCAATACTCAAATCTCCCCTTCTCTTTCTCTCGCTGCCAGAACAATCTGATCTTTGTAGAAGTTTGTGAGGAGGTCGTTCAATTCTCATTATTCATTTAGGAAAAGTTGCATGAAGGTGCACACAACCATTCACCGACAGAACGAGGACCACTGCCAGTCCTGGGGGTCTTACCTGTCCACATTGACTTTCGTCTATTTTCTTTTTGTGTAAGTGAAGGTAAGAGTGGGGTTTCGGTTTGCGCACCCCCAAAGTGACCTTGTTCTTTTCTATAATGTCCTGTTTCGATGCCTCCTGCGCTGTGACCTTCTTCTTATCCGCCGTGTCCCGGGGGGCTCCAGGTCTTCTCGTCCGGCCACTTTCTTCAGGTTTTCTTGTAGCTGAGATCTTCTTGGAGGACACATTAGTGAGAGGCCTCCAGAACGGGTGACCGTCCGCGCTCCTCCTGTCCTCTGCGGGGTCCGGGGTCGTTTCATCAGGTGAACGTTGCTCCGAGTCACTAGAGGTCACGTCTAGAGATTCCTCCTCATCCAGGTCAGACGTGTGGAGCAGGTTTTGGTGCTTCCTCCAGTCAGGGTCGTATCTTAATTCAGAATAGGATGTGCGGATATCTTGTGGCCTAAAGGGAATGTCATAAAGAGATTAGACCGAAGTGATCCAAATATTTCTGGAATTTTATTCTCGAGTAAACTTATAAATACTTAAAGGGAACCTGTAGCCAAAACCAATATGAGAATGTGTATAATATCCTAAGAAAGATTGAATCTGATCACTGGGGCCCCAGAGTAACAATCGAGGAGCCAGAAGACGTGAGCCCGCTCCTTATTGGCCACTTAGAGTCAGGACGCCTCCTGTTTCTTAAGGGTCAATGCACACGATGCTGATTACGTGCGGTTTTGCGTGCGTCAAATCCTAGTCGTAATACAGTACGAGCATAGTCAACGAGATTTCAGGGACTCTCATGTACACGCTGCAGTATTTTTCAGGACAGAAAGTGATCCACGGTGCGTTTTTTAGGGTATGCGCACACGTAGTGTTTTCGGCCCGTAAACGGCCCAAAAAATGGCTGAAAAATCGGAAGAAAACGCCTACAAACAACTGCCCATTGATTTCAATGGGAAACACGGCGTTCTGTTCCGACGGGGCGTCTTTTACACGGCCGTTTTTCAAAACGGCAGCGTAAAAAAAACCAGTGAAAAAAAGTGCATGTCGCTTCTTGAGCTGTTTTTGAAACCGTTTTTCATTGACTCTATAGAAAAACCGCTCCAAAAACGGACGTAAAAAAACAGCGAAAAATGCGAGCGGCTTAAAAAAAAACGTCTGGAGCTGAATCTGCAACATGTGCGCATAGCTTTAGAGCGTCTTAGGCTTCGTTCACATCTGCGCCAGGGTCCTGTTCCGTCTGAACGGAGCCCTGACTGACACAAACAGAAACCAAAGGTCATTGATTTCAATAGTGACGGATCCGGTGCCAATGGTTTCCGTTTGTCTCAGTTGTGCACCGGACTCGTCGTTTTGCCGGAATCAATAGCGTAGTCGGAGCCCCTGCACAACTGAGACAAACGGAAACCATTGGCACCGGATCCGTCACTATTGAAATCAATGACCTTTTGGTTTCCGTTTGTGTCACTCAGGGCTCCGTTCAGACGGAACAGGACCCTGGCGCAGATGTGAACGAAGCCTTATGTGACTCTTCTTGGGTCTGTTGACTGGCTCGCTCATAGGGTTAAGGGGCAATATGTAATAAGCAATAAATGGGGCTCCCTTTATATATTGATTAGATTTAGCAGCACAGAGTATTTCAGAGTAGGTGTGCTAATATTGTGGGAGGCCATAATTGGAGAATTACACATGGGAAAGCAGGGTCTCCAGCAGCACAGAGTATTTCAGGAGATGAGTGTGCTGATCTTGTGGGAGGTCGCAGACAGCGAGTTACATATAGGAGGAGCAGGGTCTCATGTCACCTTAAGGGCTTATTCAGACGAACGTGTAAAGCCTGTGCCGCTGCGTAAAACTCACGACATGTCCGTTCTTTGGCCGTTTTTCGCGCATCACGCACCCATTGAAGTCAATGGGTGTGTGAAAATCACGCGCAGCACACGGAATCACTTCCGTGGGACAAGAGTGATTCGCGCAACAGCAGTAAAAACTATGAATGAAAACAGAAAAGCACCAGGTGCAAACAGAGTGCCAAATCACGCAGCCGCGCATCATATGGTGATGACACACGGAGCTGTTAAGTACCTTTTGTGCGCGCAAAACGCAGCGTTTTTTGCAAGCGCAAAAAGCCCACGCTCGTGTGAATCCGGCCTAATACAGAGGCTATGATATTTAATGTCGCCCCCATTGTGCGAAATGTTTATGAATTTTTCAGCTGTAAAGTTGCTGGAAAATAAAGTTATAAAATATGAGAATGCGGCGGTGAGAATGCGGCGGTGAGAATGCCGTGGTGAGAATGGTTCGTGGTAGTGAGAATGCTGTGGTGAGAATGCGGCAGTGAGAATGCGGCGGTGCGAATGCGGTGCTGAGAATGGTTCGTGGTAGTGAGAATGCGGCAGTGAGAATGCGGTAATGAGAATGCTGTGATGAGAGTGCGGTGATGAGAGTGCGGTGGTGAGAATGGTTCGTGGTAGTGAGAATGCTGTGGTGAGAATGCGGCGGTGAGAATGCGGCGGTGATGAGAATGCGGTGGTGAGAATGCGGTGGTGAGAATGCGGCGGTGAGAATGCGGCGGTGAGAATGCCGTGGTGAGAATGGTTCGTGGTAGTGAGAATGCTGTGGTGAGAATGCTGTGGTGAGAATGCGGCAGTGAGAATGCGGCAGTGCGAATGCGGTGCTGAGAATGGTTCGTGGTAGTGAGAATGCGGCAGTGAGAATGCGGTGATGAGAGTGCGGTGGTGAGAATGGTTCGTGGTAGTGAGAATGCTGTGGTGAGAATGCGGCGGTGAGAATGCGGTGGTGAGAATGGTTCGTGGTAGTGAGAATGCGGCAGTGAGAATGCGGTAATGAGAATGCTGTGATGAGAGTGCGGTGATGAGAGTGCGGTGGTGAGAATGGTTTGTGGTAGTGAGAATGCTGTGGTGAGAATGCGGCGGTGAGAATGCGGCGGTGAGAATGCGGTGGTGAGAATGGTTCGTGGTAGTGAGAATGCGGCAGTGAGAATGCGGTAATGAGAATGCTGTGATGAGAGTGTGGTTATGAGAGTGCGGTGGTGAGAATGGTTCGTGGTAGTGAGAATGCTGTGGTGAGAATGCTGTGGTGAGAATGCTGTGGTGAGAATGCGGCGGTGAGAATGGTTCGTGGTAATGAGAATGCCGTAATGAGAATGGTTCGTGGTAGTGAGAATGCTGTGGTGAGAATGCGGCGGTGAGAATGCGGCGGTGATGAGAATGCGGTGGTGAGAATGCGGCGGTGATGAGAATGCGGCGATGAGAATGCGGTGATGAGAATGCGGTGATGAGAGTGCGGTGATGAGAATGCGGCGGTGAGAATGGTTTGTGGCTCATGGTGTCGGCTGCGTCTCACTTGCTAATTGTCCGCGGTTGTAATGTGAGTGCTTTAATCTCGTCTGCAGCTCCGGCCATTAAGGGAAATGATTGTCTAATTAAAGGTAAGAAATGGTTTTAATGCCACGTGAGTGATATTGAATTTCTGCGCCTCAAACTGTTCCAGTCAGAATTCCCTTCTTTCTTAATAATCTTATAGATTTTACGCTTTTCTTCCCGCGCGCTCCGTGCCGTATAGAGTGTCACAGATAAATGATCAGAATTGAGTTCTCGTGTCGCACTGTGATTATTATTCATTAGCTGATAAGCCGCGGCCGCCATGAAGCTGATAAAATGTCGCTACACCCGACCGTACACAGGCCGTTCTGCGCCATTACCGATATGAATAATTTATTACATATTTTGTAGTGTTCTGCAGCATTGTAAAATGAAAAGTTCTTTACAGTTCTAATAGACTGTGTGATTCAATTCCTCGCCATTTTCAAGATCTCTCCTTCCAATCAGTGAATGGAAACCTTCTTTACATCCAGAGGCTGAAAACCTGTCCTGACCTAATACTTCTTAGGTAATGTTCACACAGTGCAGATTTGCTGCAGAATTTACTTGCATTTTTTAAGTCAAAACCAGAATTGGATGAAGGAAAGCAGTATATATAGTTTATATATTTCTTCTGTTCAGGTTCTGTTCCTGGTTTTGGCTTGAAAAATACTGGCAAAATCTGCAGCAAATCTGCACTGTGTGAACAAGGCCTTACGATTGTACCCAGGCTAGACAATCCTCTGTGAGGTAAGCGGCCCGGGCTCCAGACTGATACATTGTGGAAACCTGGATAGGATCTGGAACAGGACAGAAGAGATATATGTTCCGCTGCCGTGTTATCCTCATAGAGGATTGTCTAGACTGGATACCGGAGCAGAAAGACCACACAGAAAAGAGTGGGAGCTTCTATGTAAGTGTACGGGGTCTGTAGTAGTTTATGGGGTCCGCAGTCTCTATTTAGGGATCTATATTCGTTTAGGGAGTCCGGTCTGGGGGTCTTTATTTAGGGGTCTGGTCTGGCGTCTGGATTAGTTTAGGGGGTCAGGTCTCGGGGTTTGTGTTCAGGGGTCTGGTCCGGGGTCTTTATTTAGGGTGTTTTGGGGTCTGGTCTGCAGTCTATATTAGTTTAGAGGTCAGGTCTGAAGGTCTGTGTTTAGGGGTTTGGTCTGGGGTCTGTGTTTAGGGGTTTGGTCTGGGGTCTGTGTTTAGGGGTTTGGTCTGGGGTCTGTATTTAGGGGTTTGGTCTTGGGTCTGTATTTATTTAGGGTGTTTTGTTCTGGGGTCTGTGTTTTGGGGAGTCTGGTCTGGGGACTGTAATAGTTTAGGAGTTCTGGGGTCTGTACGTATTGGTCAGAGTTAATGTATCGGTCTGTCTGAATTTGCTTGGGGGTCTTGTCTGCGGTCTGGAATAACTTAGGGGTCTGAATTTTTGTGTTGCTATAGAGGCCGGGGATGGCTGCAGAAGCAGGAGAAGTCGCCATGGTGGTCTCTGTCAGATGAAAAAGAAAAGAGAACGACTCTCATCAGAGAAGACGTCTTCTGTGAGTCACTTATAGAGGAGCTGTCACCTCTCATGTCTGTTATATTCCACCTAAAGATTTTGTGCAGTCCAGGACTAAGAGACAAATGCGTGCAACCATTCCCTTGTCAGGAGGTCGTGTCCCTACACAGTGCGATACTGTCAGCGATGGTTGGAGACTGTCAGTATGTAGGGACACAGCCCTTTGACAAGAGGAATCATAAAACACCCATAATTACACCGGCGGTGGAAAAGAGGTGCCTACGTTTGGGGGACAGCCCAGGGCCTGTTCTGAATTTCTTGATGTTTCTGAGCATTGGGACCCCCGGGGCTTCAAGCTCCACCTCCTGTAGTCGGGTACTCCGAAATAGACGGTAAGTCTCCTTTAAGTGTTATATTAAAATGATACATATGTTTCAATATTACGAATGCTTAGCCACGCCTCTATTTTAGGATTACCATTGGGGGCGCTATCCATTGATAAGTACAGCTCACATTTCAGGCGTCGTATTTCCTCACATATTTGCCCCATTTTCCGTCGTAGACTCATTGGTGATACATTTCGTTACAGTGTTCACATGTCGCAGCAATAGATTAATTGCAGATTTGGGATTGTGACGCTGTGAATGTCTATGTGTTACTGTGATGGAGCCGGGGGAGAGGGGAGGATTTACAGATGGCGTCTCGGGAGCATCTGCCGCTCGTCCACAAGAATCATTTTCAAGGGCCGCAGTAAATGGATGTAAACACTTGCAGGGCCGCGCTGCCAGATGCTCCTGGGGCGGAAATCAGACCTTTCTTTGCCAAACCATTGAAGAATCCTATTAAAACATTGAGTGACATTGAATCCGGTGTGTTTGGCATGAGATGGGCCGTGTTTATGGGGTCGCTGTCATTTGCCCCTCGTTATTAGTTCTCTATGCGCTGAATTCATCCAACGTGTTCTGGACAGGAGGGAAGTGACTGATGACATAGAATACGCAGGTGATTGGTGTCGCTGGATAATAACACGGGTGACCGGAGGCGCGGGCGTGGGTGCAGCTTATACACGGAGAGTTTATATACGGCTTCCTGCTAAGATTTATACAACTCCCTCAAATGAAAGAAAAATGTCACAGACGGCGCTGGGGCGGGCGCTGTCCTGTGGGGGGGGTAATGTCATGTGATTGGTGGCGGGCGCTGTCCTGTGGGGGGGTAATGTCATGTGATTGGTGGCGAGCGCTGTCCTGTGGGGGGGGTAATGTCATGTGATTGGTGGCGGGCGCTGTCCTGTGGGGGGGGGTAATGTCATGTGATTGGTGGCGGGCGCTGTCCTGTGGGGGGGGTAATGTCATGTGATTGGTGGCGGGCGCTGTCCTGTGGGGGGAGTAATGTCATGTGATTGGTGGCGGGCGCTGTCCTGTGGGGGGGGTAATGTCATGTGATTGGTGGTGGGCACTGTCCTGTGGGGGGGGTAATGTCATGTGATTGGTGGCGGGCGCTGTCCTGTGGGGGGGGTAATGTCATGTGATTGGTGGCGAGCGCTGTCCTGTGGGGGGGGTAATGTCATGTGATTGGTGGCGGGCGCTGTCCTGTGGGGGGGGGGTAATGTCATGTGATTGGTGGTGGGCGCTGTCCTGTGGGGGGGGGTAATGTCATGTGATTGGTGGCGGGCGCTGTCCTGTGGGGGGGGGGTAATGTCATGTGATTGGTGGTGGGCACTGTCCTGTGGGGGGGGGTAATGTCATGTGATTGGTGGCGGGCGCTGTCCTGTGGGGGGGGTAATGTCATGTGATTGGTGGTGGGCACTGTCCTGTGGGGGGGGTAATGTCATGTGATTGGTGGCGAGCGCTGTCCTGTGGGGGGGGGTAATGTCATGTGATTGGTGGCGGGCGCTGTCCTGTGGGGGGGGTAATGTCATGTGATTGGTGGCGGGCGCTGTCCTGTGGGGGGGGGTAATGTCATGTGATTGGTGGTGGGCACTGTCCTGTGGGGGGGGGTAATGTCATGTGATTGGTGACGGGCGCTGTCCTGTGGGGGGGGGTAATGTCATGTGATTGGTGGCGGGCGCTGTCCTGTGGGGGGGGGGGTAATGTCATGTGATTGGTGGTGGGCACTGTCCTGTGGGGGGGGGTAATGTCATGTGATTGGTGGCGGGCGCTGTCCTGTGGGGGGACTAATGTCATGTGATTGGTGGTGGGCACTGTCCTGTGGGGGGGGTAATGTCATGTGATTGGTGGTGGGCGCTGTCCTGTGGGGGGAGTAATGTCATGTGATTGGTGGCGGGCGCTCTCCTGTGGGGGGGGTAATGTCATGTGATTGGTGGCGGGCGCTGTCCTGTGGGGGGGGTAATGTCATGTGATTGGTGGTGGGCGCTGTCCTGTGGGGGGGGTAATGTCATGTGATTGGTGGCGGGCGCTGTCCTGTGGGGGGGGTAATGTCATGTGATTGGTGGTGGGCGCTGTCCTGTGGGGGGGGTAATGTCATGTGATTGGTGGCGGGCGCTGTCCTGTGGGGGGGTAATGTCATGTGATTGGTGGTGGGCACTGTCCTGTGGGGGGGGGTAATGTCATGTGATTGGTGGTGGGCGCTGTCCTGTGGGGGGGGGTAATGTCATGTGATTGGTGGTGGGCACTGTCCTGTGGGGGGGGGTAATGTCATGTGATTGGTGGCGGGCGCTGTCCTGTGGGGGGAGTAATGTCATGTGATTGGTGGTGGGCGCTGTCCTGTGGGGGGAGTAATGTCATGTGATTGGTGGTGGGCGCTGTCCTGTGGGGGGGGGTAATGTCATGTGATTGGTGGTGGGCACTGTCCTGTGGGGGGGGGGTAATGTCATGTGATTGGTGGCGGGCGCTGTCCTGTGGGGGGAGTAATGTCATGTGATTGGTGGTGGGCGCTGTCCTGTGGGGGGGTAATGTCATGTGATTGGTGGCGGGCACTGTCCTGTGGGGGGGGTAATGTCATGTGATTGGTGGCGGGCGCTGTCCTGTGGGGGGGGTAATGTCATGTGATTGGTGGCGGGCGCTGTCCTGTGGGGGGAGTAATATCATGTGGCGGGGGCATTATCCTGCAGTGCGGGGGGGTGTTATCCTGCAGTGTGGCGGGGGGCGTTATCCTGCAGTGTGGCGGGGGTGTTATCCTGCAGTGCGGGGCGGGGGCGTTATCCTGCAGTGTGGCGGGGGCGTTATCCTGCAGTGCGGGGGGACGTTATCCTGCAGTGTGGCGGGGGTGTTATCCTGCAGTGTGGCGGGGGGCGTTATCCTGCAGTGTGGCGGGGGCATTATCCTGCAGTGCGGGGGGGTGTTATCCTGCAGTGTGGCGGGGGCGTTATCCTGCAGTATGGCGGGGGTGTTATCCTGCAGTGTGGCGGGGGGCGTTATCCTGCAGTGTGGCGGGGGTGTTATCCTGCAGTGCGGGGCGGGGGCGTTATCCTGCAGTGTGGCGGGGGTGTTATCCTGCAGTGTGGCGGGGGGCGTTATCCTGCAGTGTGGCGGGGGCGTTATCCTGCAGTGTGGCGGGGGCGTTATCCTGCAGTGTGGCGGGGGGGGCGTTATCCTGCAGTGTGGCGGGGGGGCGTTATCCTGCAGTGTGGCGGGTGTGTTATCCTGCAGTGTGGCGGGTGTGTTATCCTGCAGTGTGGCGGGGGGGGCGTTATCCTGCAGTGTGGCGGGGGGGGGGCGTTATCCTGCAGTGTGGCGGGGGTGTTATCCTGCAGTGTGGCGGGGGCGTTATCCTGCAGTGTGGCGGGGGGGCGTTATCCTGCAGTGTGGCGGGGGCGTTATCCTGCAGTGTGGCGGGGGGCGTTATCCTGCAGTGTGGCGGGGGGGCGTTATCCTGCAGTGTGGCGGGGGGCGTTATCCTGCAGTGTGGCGGGGGGCGTTATCCTGCAGTGTGGCGGGGGGGCGTTATCCTGCAGTGTGGCGGGGGGGGGGCGTTATCCTGCAGTGTGGCGGGGGTGTTATCCTGCAGTGTGGCGGGGGGGCGTTATCCTGCAGTGTGGCGGGGGGGGCGTTATCCTGCAGTGTGGCGGGGGGCGTTATCATGCAGTGTGGCGGGGGCGTTATCCTGCAGTGTGGCGGGGGCTGTTATCCTGCAGTGCGGGGGGGTGTTATCCTGCAGTGTGGCGGGGGCGTTATCCTGCAGTGTGGCGGGGGCGTTATCCTGCAGTGTGGCGGGGGGGCGTTATCCTGCAGTGTGGCGGGGGTGTTATCCTGCAGTGCGGGGGGGTGTTATCCTGCAGTGTGGCGGGGGCTGTTATCCTGCAGTGCGGGGGGGCGTTATCCTGCAGTGTGGCGGGGGCATTATCCTGCAGTGTGGCGGGGGGCGTTATCCTGCAGTGTGGCGGGGGGCGTTATCCTGCAGTGTGGCGGGGGCGTTATCCTGCAGTGTGGCGGGGGGGGGGGCGTTATCCTGCAGTGTGGCGGGGGCGTTATCCTGCAGTGTGGCGGGGGGCGTTATCCTGCAGTGTGGGGGGGCGTTATCCTGCAGTGTGGCGGGGGCGTTATCCTGCAGTGTGGCGGGGGGGGGCGTTATCCTGCAGTGTGGCGGGGGCGTTATGCTGCAGTGTGGCGGGGGCGTTATCCTGCAGTGTGGCGGGGGCGTTATCCTGCAGTGTGGCGGGGGCGTTATCCTGCAGTGTGGCGGGGGGGCGTTATCCTGCAGTGTGGCGGGGGGGGGGCGTTATCCTGCAGTGTGGCGGGGGTGTTATCCTGCAGTGTGGCGGGGGTGTTATCCTGCAGTGCGGGGGGGTGTTATCCTGCAGTGTGGTGGGGGGCGTTATCCTGCAGTGTGGCGGGGGGCGTTATCCTGCAGTGTGGCGGGGGGCGTTATCCTGCAGTGTGGCGGGGGCTGTTATCCTGCAGTGCGGGGGGGCGTTATCCTGCAGTGTGGCGGGGGGCGTTATCCTGCAGTGTGGCGGGGGGCGTTATCCTGCAGTGTGGCGGGGGGCGTTATCCTGCAGTGTGGCGGGGGGCGTTATCCTGCAGTGTGGCGGGGGTGTTATCCTGCAGTGCGGGGGGGCGTTATCCTGCAGTGTGGCGGGGGCGTTATCCTGCAGTGTGGCGGGGGGGGGCGTTATCCTGCAGTGTGGCGGGGGTGTTATCCTGCAGTGTGGCGGGGGTGTTATCCTGCAGTGTGGCGGGGGCGTTATCCTGCAGTGTGGCGGGGGGGGCGTTATCCTGCAGTGTGGCGGGGGGGGGCGTTATCCTGCAGTGTGGCGGGGGTGTTATCCTGCAGTGTGGCGGGGGTGTTATCCTGCAGTGCGGGGGGGTGTTATCCTGCAGTGTGGTGGGGGGCGTTATCCTGCAGTGTGGCGGGGGGCGTTATCCTGCAGTGTGGCGGGGGCTGTTATCCTGCAGTGCGGGGGGGCGTTATCCTGCAGTGTGGCGGGGGGCGTTATCCTGCAGTGTGGCGGGGGGCGTTATCCTACAGTGTTGCGGGGGGGGGGGCGTTATCCTGCAGTGTGGCGGGGGGGGGCGTTATCCTGCAGTGTGGCGGGGGTGTTATCCTGCAGTGTGGCGGGGGTGTTATCCTGCAGTGTGGCGGGGGGGCGTTATCCTGCAGTGTGGCGGGGGGGCGTTATCCTGCAGTGTGGCGGGGGGGGGCATTATCCTGCAGTGCGGTGGGGGGGGCATTATCCTGCAGTGTGGCGGGGGGCGTTATCCTGCAGTGTGGCGGGGGGCGTTATCCTGCAGTGTGGCGGGGGGCATTATCCTGCAGTGTGGCGGGGGGCGTTATCCTGCAGTGTGGCGGGGGGCATTATCCTGCAGTGTGGCGGGGGGGGGGCGTTATCCTGCAGTGTGGCGGGGGGGGGCGTTATCCTGCAGTGTGGCGGGGGTGTTATGCTGCAGTGTGGCGGGGGGGCGTTATCCTGCAGTGTGGCGGGGGGGCGTTATCCTGCAGGGTGGCGGGGGGGCATTATCCTGCAGTGTGGCGGGGGGCGTTATCCTGCAGTGTGGCGGGGGGCATTATCCTGCAGTGTGGCGGGGGGGGGCGTTATCCTGCAGTGTGGCGGGGGGTGTTATGCTGCAGTGTGGCGGGGGGGCATTATCCTGCAGTGTGGCGGGGGGCGTTATCCTGCAGTGTGGCGGGGGGCATTATCCTGCAGTGTGGCGGCGGGGGGCGTTATCCTGCAGTGTGGCGGGGGGCGTTATCCTGCAGTGTGGCGGGGGGGCGTTATCCTGCAGGGTGGCGGGGGGGCATTATCCTGCAGGGTGGCGTGGGGCGTTATCCTGCTGACAGGGGGCACTGCCATTAGTAAATACCGCTGCCATAAAGGGGGATCATCACCCTGCCCCCGCCGGCTTGTCCTCTTCCCATAATGCACCCTGGTGCCATCTCTTCTCCAGGTAAGTGCTGCACCCGGCCGCCCACATGATGTAACGCGTGATTCATCAGACCAGGCGTCTTCTTCCATTACTCATTGCTCTAGTCCTAATGATCACGTGACCATTGTAGGCACTTTCGGCGGTGGACGGGGGTCAGCATGAGCGCTCTGACCGGTCTGCGGCTGCACAGCCCCATATACAGCGAGCTGCGATGCTCTGCGTGTTCTGACATCTTTCTATCATAGTCAGCAGTAACTTTATCAGTAATATGTGGAACAGTAGCTCTTCTGTGTGATCGGACCTTACGGGCTAGCCTCCCCCGCACATCAATGAGTCTTGTGCATCCATGACCCTGTCACCGGTTGTCTTTCCTTGAAGCACTTTTGGTCGGTACTAACAACAACACGACGGGGGACAGCCCACACGACCGGGGACAGCCCACACGACCGGGGACACGCCCACCAGACCGGGGACACGCCCACACGACCGGGGACACGCCACACGACCGGGGACAGCCCACACGACCGGGGACAGCCCACGCGACCGGGGACACGCCCACCAGACCGGGGACACGCCCGCACGACCGGGGACACGCCCACACGACCGGGGACAGCCCACACGACCGGGGACACGCCCACCAGACCGGGGACAGCCCACACGACCGGGGACAGCCCACACGACCGGCCGTTCTAGGGATGACCCAAACATTCACACATCATAAATTGGCGCTGGTCGCAGTCGCTCAGATCTTTACACTTCTCCATTGTTCCTGCTATGAACATCAACTTCCAGAACAGACTGATCACCTGCTGCAGAATATCTCCCCTCCTTGTCAGGTGTCATTGTAACCAGATCATCGGTGTTGGGCTCTGTTCACACGCTTAACAAAAAACGGCTGTAAATACGGAGCTTCAAGGGGAAACAGCCACTGATTTTCAGCCGTTTTTTAATTAACTCGCGTTCTTTGCGGCGTTTTTTTACAGCCATTTTTGTAGCTGTTTTTCTACAGTCAATGAAAAATGGCTCTAAAAACGGCTCAAGAAGTGACCTGCGCTTCTTTTCACGAGGCCGCGTAAAAAACGCTCCTTGGGAACGGAGCACCATTTTTCCCATTGAAATCAACGGCGCAGATGTTCGGAGGCGTTCAGCCCCCAAATTTGTTGCCATTTTTCGTCCTGAAAAACAGCTCTAAATAGCCCGTGTGAACATCCCCTTATTCACTTCACCTGGCAGAGGTATTATGTTATGTCTGAGGGTGTATATTCGGGTTTGCTGGGTTCGCACTGTTCTGGTACATTTATCCTGTTGCGCTGAGTAAAGAAATGCACCTTCCGGTTTGCGCTTCCACGGCTCCGGGTTCCCTCATTTTTATGCACGTTTAATAGCCTGTAAATTGGGAACAATTGTCTATTTAAATTATTAGGAGGCGGCGGCGCGGCAATAATTAGCGGTCCCGTCTTTACTTAACAGCCGGGTTTACTAATCACCAAATTGAATGATCTCTTCAGTATTCATCACTGCCCTCTGCAATCTACTGTGGAGGGCGCTAATTGCTCTCCATATGTTCCGCATTTACTCCCTTCTATTTACAACCTGTAGATTAGGCGGTTTCTGCAGAAAACTGTTTTGTTTCGCAACCATTAAAATAAAGGGCATTGAACGCTCCGCAGTGAAGCTCCGCCCATAAATCACGCGTTACAAAGGAACAATCGCCTCTTTATGTTGGGCGAGCGGTCGGCTCGGTGGGTATTCCGCGCTGCAGAAGGATAAAAACCGTCCAGAATTACATGTAAAATATGTTCTAAAAATAGCTCCATAGAGACGGCCTTTATTATGGTAATAAGTCGCTGACGATGGGGGAAAGTGGCGCCACTTGATGTTCTCCCAGCTAGAAATGGTCGGATAGATCCAGTTTATCGTTGTTTTATATGGAAACATTTTAATGTATGAAAATATTAATGACCAAAGATGAGGGAAAAATGCCAAAAAATAAAACTTTTGTGATACGCAAATTAAATTTCAATATGGCCGCCATTGAGATTCTTATATATAAACTGGCGATTCAGTAGATTGGGAAAGTTTTTGGGTTTTTTCAGAAATATTTTCTGCAGATTATCACATCACTGACTCCTTACGAAATCTGCAGATTATTGCTCGTTTCTATCATTTGACAGATACATACTGATCTATTCTGCAGATTATTAAATTTCCGACCAATCACAAGATATGTTGCCCCTCTGGGGGCATAATGGAAAACACTAGGTGGGAAGCACTAGGAGGGCCATGTTACTAGGTAGGGGGCGCTAAGAGGGTCCTTTTACTAGGTGGGTGCCGCAGGGGGCACTTTTATTAAATAGAGGGCACTAAGGGGGTGTTATTACTGTAATGGGCACATTATTGTCTGGGGAACTATCTATTTGACACTATGTGATGATAGTATGGCGGTATTATTCAGTAACAGTATGGGGGTATTATTCAGTCACTATGTGGTCGAGGATCGCACACCAAGTGTCTCCGCACGGAGGGAAGGACGAGGATCGCGCACCAAGTGTCTCCGCACGGAGGGAAGGACGAGGATCACACACCAAGTGTCTCCGCACGGAGGGAAGGACGAGGATCGCGCACCAAGTGTCTCCGCACGGAGGGAAGGACGAGGATCACACACCAAGTGTCTCCGCACGGAGGGAAGGACGAGGATCGCGCACCAAGTGTCTCCGCACGGAGGGAAGGACGAGGATCACACACCAAGTGTCTCCGCACGGAGGGAAGGACGAGGATCGCGCACCAAGTGTCTCCGCACGGAGGGAAGGACGAGGATCACACACCAAGTGTCTCCGCACGGAGGGAAGGACGAGGATCGCGCACCAAGTGTCTCCGTATGGAGGGAAGGACGAGGATCGTGCACCAAGTGTCTCCGCACGGAGGGAAGGACGAGGATCACACACCAAGTGTCTCCGCACGGAGGGAAGGACGAGGATCGCGCACCAAGTGTCTCCGTATGGAGGGAAGGACGAGGATCACACACCAAGTGTCTCCGCACGGAGGGAAGGACGAGGATCGCGCACCAAGTGTCTCCGCACGGAGGGAAGAACGAGGATCACGCATGAAGTGTCTCTGCATGGAGGGAAGGAAGAGGATCGCGCACCAAGTGTCTCCGCACGGAGGGAAGGACGAGGATCGCGCACCAAGTGTCTCCGTATGGAGGGAAGGACGAGGATCGCGCACCAAGTGTCTCCGCACGGAGGGAAGGATGAGGATCGCGCACCAAGTGTCTCCGTATGGAGGGAAGGACGAGGATCGCGCACCAAGAGTCTCCGCATGGAGGGAAGGACGAGGATCGCGCACCAAGTGTCTCCGCATGGAGGGAAGGACGAGGATCGCGCACCAAGTGTCTCCGTATGGAGGGAAGGACGAGGATCACACACCAAGTGTCTCCGCACGGAGGGAAGGACGAGGATCGCGCACCAAGTGTCTCCGCATGGAGGGAAGGACGAGGATCGCGCACCAAGTGTCTCCGCACGGAGGGAAGGACGAGGATCACACACCAAGTGTCTCCGCACGGAGGGAAGGACGAGGATCGCGCACCAAGTGTCTCCGCACGGAGGGAAGGACGAGGATCGCGCACCAAGTGTCTCCGCACGGAGGGAAGGACGAGGATCACACACCAAGTGTCTCCGCACGGAGGGAAGGACGAGGATCGCGCACCAAGTGTCTCCGTATGGAGGGAAGGACGAGGATCGCGCACCAAGTGTCTCCGCACGGAGGGAAGGACGAGGATCACACACCAAGTGTCTCCGAACGGAGGGAAGGACGAGGATCGCGCACCAAGTGTCTCCGTATGGAGGGAAGGACGAGGATCACACACCAAGTGTCTCCGCACGGAGGGAAGGACGAGGATCGCGCACCAAGTGTCTCCGCACGGAGGGAAGAACGAGGATCACGCATGAAGTGTCTCTGCATGGAGGGAAGGACGAGGATCGCGCACCAAGTGTCTCCGCACGGAGGGAAGGACGAGAATCGCGCACCAAGTGTCTCCGCACGGAGGGAAGGACGAGGATCGCGCACCAAGTGTCTCCGCACGGAGGGAAGGACGAGGATCGCGCACCAAGTGTCTCCGCACGGAGGGAAGAACGAGGATCACGCATGAAGTGTCTCTGCATGGAGGGAAGGAAGAGGATCGCGCACCAAGTGTCTCCGCACGGAGGGAAGGACGAGGATCGCGCACCAAGTGTCTCCGTATGGAGGGAAGGACGAGGATCGCGCACCAAGTGTCTCCGCACGGAGGGAAGGATGAGGATCGCGCACCAAGTGTCTCCGTATGGAGGGAAGGACGAGGATCACACACCAAGTGTCTCCGCATGGAGGGAAGGACGAGGATCGCGCACCAAGTGTCTCCGTATGGAGGGAAGGACGAGGATCGCGCACCAAGTGTCTCCGCATGGAGGGAAGGACGAGGATCACACACCAAGTGTCTCCGCACGGAGGGAAGGACGAGGATCGCGCACCAAGTGTCTCCGCACGGAGGGAAGAACGAGGATCACACACCAAGTGTCTCCGCACGGAGGGAAGAACGAGGATCACGCATGAAGTGTCTCTGCATGGAGGGAAGGAAGAGGATCGCGCACCAAGTGTCTCCGCACGGAGGGAAGGACGAGGATCGCGCACCAAGTGTCTCCGTATGGAGGGAAGGACGAGGATCGCGCACCAAGTGTCTCCGCACGGAGGGAAGGATGAGGATCGCGCACCAAGTGTCTCCGTATGGAGGGAAGGACGAGGATCACACACCAAGTGTCTCCGCATGGAGGGAAGGACGAGGATCGCGCACCAAGTGTCTCCGTATGGAGGGAAGGACGAGGATCGCGCACCAAGTGTCTCCGCATGGAGGGAAGGACGAGGATCACACACCAAGTGTCTCCGCACGGAGGGAAGGACGAGGATCGCGCACCAAGTGTCTCCGCACGGAGGGAAGAACGAGGATCACACACCAAGTGTCTCCGCACGGAGGGAAGGACGAGGATCGCGCACCAAGTGTCTCCGCACGGAGGGAAGAACGAGGATCACGCATGAAGTGTCTCTGCATGGAGGGAAGGAAGAGGATCGCGCACCAAGTGTCTCCGCACGGAGGGAAGGACGAGGATCGCGCACCAAGTGTCTCCGTATGGAGGGAAGGACGAGGATCGCGCACCAAGTGTCTCCGCACGGAGGGAAGGATGAGGATCGCGCACCAAGTGTCTCCGTATGGAGGGAAGGACGAGGATCACACACCAAGTGTCTCCGTATGGAGGGAAGGATGAGGATCACACACCAAGTGTCTCCGTATGGAGGGAAGGACGAGGATCGCGCACCAGGTGTCTCCGCACGGAGGGAAGGATGAGGATCGCGCACCAAGTGTCTCCGTATGGAGGGAAGGACGAGGATCACACACCAAGTGTCTCCGTATGGAGGGAAGGACGAGGATCGCGCCCCAAGTGTCTCCGCATGGAGGGAAGGACGAGGATCACACACCAAGTGTCTCCGCACGGAGGGAAGGACGAGGATCGCGCACCAAGTGTCTCCGCACGGAGGGAAGAACGAGGATCACACACCAAGTGTCTCCGCACGGAGGGAAGGACGAGGATCGCGCACCAAGTGTCTCCGCACGGAGGGAAGAACGAGGATCACGCATGAAGTGTCTCTGCATGGAGGGAAGGACGAGGATCGCGCACCAAGTGTCTCCGCACGGAGGGAAGGACGAGGATCGCGCACCAAGTGTCTCCGCATGGAGGGAAGGACGAGGATCGCGCACCAAGTGTCTCTTCCATTTGCTATTTTAATACCTGGCAGCCGCATCGCTTAGTCCAGAATATGTCATTAATGTCCTCTGTAAGGCTTTTGATGGATTATGTAATAGCTCCGCAGGTAGAGAAAATGGACTTGTAAGTGATCATTGCGAGCCGAGCGTCCTGCCGATATTTTTATTATCCTTTTCCATTAGTTTTCATGAGAGCAATGCTGCCCTGCGGGGGTCTTTCAGGCCGCGTCTTTTATAGGGGTCTATTCAACACTTCCATAGTGCAGGGATTTCAGCTCCGAGGACGCAAAATCTATTATGCGCGAAGCCATTGGGCCGGGGGAATATTTATTTATCTCTTCCGCTTATGGACTTCTTGTCTCATGTTTATTGCACTCAAATTCTAAAGAAATGTCTCCCGGTCAGATCTACGTGATGCCCTGAAGCCCAGATCATTACTGACCTCTCGTAGGATCTGCAGAGCATTTCTCCACTCCACCTACATCCAACAGGTGCATATAGCTATATACTGCAGATTATTACATTACTGACCACGAAAAGTGTCTGCAGAGCATTTCGCCTCTCTATCTACATGTGCACATTGCTATATACTGCAGATTATTACATTACTGACCTCACTAAGTGCCTGCAGAGCATTTCTCCTCTCCGCCTACAATCAACAGGTGCATATAACTATATTCTGCAGATTATTACACTACTGCCCTCACTAAGGATCTGCAGAGTATTTCTCCTCTCTACCTACATTTAACATGTGCACATTGCTATATTCTGCAGAATATTACATTACTGACCTCACTAAGGACCTGCAGAACATTGCTCCACTCACATCCAACTGGTTCATATTGCTTTATTCTGCAGATTATTACATTACTGACCTCAATTAGGATCTGCAAAACTTTGCTCCCCTCCCCCCCTTATCTAACAGGTGCATATGGCTATCTTCTGCAGATTATTACACTACTGACCTCACTTAGGAGCTGCAGAGCATCACTCCAATCCATCTACATTCAACAGGTGCATATTATATTATACAGACTAATAAATGAGTGACCTCTCTAGAGATCTGCAGAACATTGCTCTGTTTCCTCCTGACAGATCCGCATTGATATATTGTGCAGGTTACAGCATTACCTCCTTCTCTAGAGACCTGCGGCACATCACTCTGCGTTATCTCAGTGTGATTTAAATATTAAAAACGAAAAGCGCTAGAGACTTGGGGCAAGAAGCCATGGGGGGGGGGCAGTGTGACCCCCCCCCCCCCCCAAGCAATGGGGAATTGGTGGCTAGTGGGGGCTAGGGAGGTTTTGGAGCTGTAGGGGTCTTTTGTCTTGTGATCTGTGTCGGGCCAGGTGTAAAAGGTGAGCGGGGTTATGGGTATAAAGAAGGGCCAGGTGAGGGGATCGCCAGACCAGTTTTGACATGACGTTCCCTCATCCCCTGGTGAGTAAATTAGGGGGTAATGTCTGGTGGATTTCGTTTTTTTTCTTGTGTGATTTGATGGCCAATTTTTAAAGTTGTGAAGCAGAATCTCGACACTTCACCTAACAATAGTGTCATATTTGATGGGCTCTCGGCGGGCTTGGCATTTGGCTGGGCAACCACCGGTGGACATGGGGGTGCGTCTGGTTCTTATAAGGGCCGGGTGGACCCAATACCAGTTGGTGCTGGCGTGGTCCATCTGGCGAGTTTTTAGTGCTGGGTTCCCCAAAATGAATGTTTTTCTACTGTACATATTAAATTTCGCCAACACTTTGTGATGGGAGGAGGGTAGCGGGGGCGCTCAGGATAGCGGGGGCGCTCAGGATAGCGGGGGCGCTCAGGATAGCGGGGGCGCTCAGGATAGCGGGGGCGCTCCTCATACACTTACTGGACTTATTAACATCTTGTCGTCTCGGGTGTCGGTCGTGTTACTGGATCGTACGTCATTGTGTTACCTGTTGTTCGGTTTTGGTCCCTTTCCTTGGGGAGACTGGTCCTCCGTATCTCCAGCTGTCACGTGGACCTCCTCGGTGTCACAATCTCCTTCCTTGATCACCCCATGGTTACTTTGTATCCGGTTCTGGAGTTCGCTCTGATATCTTCTCTCCTCGCATAGACTGTCTGTATCGCAGTCCTCCAGACTGTCCGAACTGAGTCCTAGATCCAGGTCACCGCAACCGTACACAGGACCGTGAAGAGATCTCCGAGCGCTGTCAGCCTCCATTACTGATGTCCGGAATCACTTCACATAAACACACAAACACATATTAATACTAATTAGAGGCATGAACAGGCGTGAAGTACATGGTTAGAAGGTCATAGAAGGTGGTACTCCAGCGCTGGGAGTGAGGGAACATTATAAGGTGCTCCAAACCGTTTCTGGCTGCAGTTTCTTATAGCTGAGGCTACTTCCTGTCAGCCATATTGTATCTCAGGGGCCAATAATCATTGTCTCCCAGTCACAGAACGCTTACAAGTCTATATATATATATACACACAGTGTATTTGTGTAAGGCTTCTCTTCTATCCCTCTGTCAGTTCTCCCTGTCAAACACTCAGGGCGGATTCACACGAACGTGAATTGCGTCCGTGCAGGCCGCGTGGTTTTCACGCAGCTCGCATGGACCAATAGAAGTCTATGGGGCAGTACAGACAGTCCGTGCTTTTTGCGCAGCGTTTGTCCGCTGCGTAAAAAGCCCTACAGGTTCAATATCTCTGCGTTTTTCGCGCATGACGCACCCATTGAAGTCAATGGGTGCGTGAAAACCACGCATGTCGCACGGAAGCACTTCTGTGCTAACTGGCTGTTTCGCGCACCAGCTGTCAAAAGGATGAATGTGACCAGAAAAGCACCACGTGGTCTTCTGTTTACAAACATCCGAATGGCGTGTCATAATGATGGCGGCTGCACGAAAACCACGCAGCCGCACATCATATGATGCTACCACACCGAGCAGGTAAGTGGCTTTTGCGCAGGCAAAAGGCTGCGTGTTTTGCGTGCGCAAAAACGCCACGTTCGACTGAATCAGGCTATGTTCACACGGCTTATTTACGGACGTAATTCGGGCTACAGCTACCACTGTAGAAATCTGCCGCTTGTCATTCATTTCACAGCGCCCACTAAAGCCCCTTACAGCCGCTCTCTGCTATGGCTTCTTACAGGGGGGTCCTCAACTTGGGAAGCCCCTACATTAACTCCAAATGCCCTAACAGGGACTGCCCCTTTAATGACAAGAAATGTAAAAATAAAAGTAAGTAACGAAATAAATAAATAGATGATAAGTTATAAAAAAGATACAAACTGAAGGCAACAATGGAACAAGTGACTGCGTCTGCTGCCCCCGGGCTCATGACTTCCCCCACTACTAATATACAGGATCAGAAAATGACAAAGTCACATCTGAGATCAGAAACATATAACGAGATGACGGACGGGCCTGACATACCTGATCCTGCAGCTCGCACTGACGCACCCAGGGCTGCTCTGCTCTGACGTTCCCATAGTGACCAAAGGGACAACAAACTGCCGGGAACAAAAGCTGCAAGTGTAGGCCGCAGCCATGGAGGAGCAGGGCCCGGCTCATGCTGCCCCCTGGGGCCACCTGCAGTCCTGTCCATTATAATACATGTACAGATTATATATAGGGGGGGATAAATGTCAGTATATTCTCCTAGATACATATAGAGGGAGGGAAATGAATGACGTTAGAAGGTGATTGCAGCAGCTAAAGATATGGGGGGGGGGGGGTTGTGTGACCTGGCGCAGGTTTAGTGATGTCATCGCCTGTCACAGGGTAATTGAGGGGTTCACAGGTCACTGATCTTATGGCTCGTGTCTCCTCCGCCAGACGCCAGGTAATAAGAGGGGAGGGTATTCCATAATTCACTAGATATCCAGGTATAATGTATTGAAGTAAGAGTGCTTATGTATGTGTATATGTGTGTATAGTGTCTACAATATGTGTATAGTGCGTATAATGTATTTATAATGTGTGTGTATAGTGTGTACAATATGTGTATAATGCATGTATAATGTACAGATGTAGCCATCTTTATCTTGACTTTTAACGCATTAAATACACAGCGGCAAGAAACTTTAACTTGACTTTTTGAATGTCTTTTGTTGTGTGATATCACCCGCAGCAATTATCAGTCAAGATAAAGATGGCGACATCCGTATATACGCACTGAAGCCCCATTATTATGACCACCTCCTACTCTCACCGTCGGCAGCGCGTAGCCCATGAAGGACGTGCTGTGTGCGGTGGGCTTGGTGGGTATATAAGGGGTGCGGTCGGCTGTCTGATCACATATGCGCCACCCATAGCGAAACGTCGCACTGTCACTGGCTACAAATAAATACATTATTTGTTTGGATAAATAACTCCATATTGGTGTGCTTAGTACTTCTCTTCTCTACTGGATCGGGTTGGGCCCCTGATCATGCACCCACATCATTACCTAGTGCTATCCGAACCTTGTAACTAAGGTCTTCTCTAATGAGTCACGTTTTCTGCTTCATGGAACGGATGGACGTTGGCGTGTCAGGCGAGAAACATCAGAGAACAAACACCCGGCAGCCATTGCTGGAAGAACACGAGCCGGTGGCGGCAGCGTTATGGTCGGGGGATATTTTCCTGGCGTTCTCTCGGCCTCTCATTCATGTGGAAGGCTCTGAAGCGATTGGGGTGTGAGTCCATCGTTGCAGATCCCCCCCCCCATACATGCTGATTGTCTTCCCTGGGGTGGCTGGAATCTTCCAACAAGACAATGCGACATGTCCGACAGTGGTAGGAAGAGCACGACCAAGACCTCCAAGTACTTCCCCGGCCCCCTAATCTAGTATGTATAATGTATGGATAATGTATGTATAATGTATAATGTATGTATAATGTATGTATAATGTATGTATAATGTATGTGTGTATAATGTATGTATAATGTATGTATGTATAATGTATGTATAATGTATGGATGTATAATGTATGTATAATGTATGTATAATGTATGGATGTATAATGTATGTATAATGTATGTATAATGTATGTATGTATAATGTATGTATAATGTATGTATAATGTATGTATGTATAATGTATGTATAATGTATGTATAATGTATGGATGTATAATGTATGTATAATGTATGTATAATGTATGTATGTATAATGTATGTATAATGTATGTATAATGTATGTATGTATAATGTATGTATAATGTATGTATGTATAATGTATGTATAATGTATGTATAATGTATGGATGTATAATGTATGTATAATGTATGTATAATGTATGGATGTATAATGTATGTATAATGTATGTATAATGTATGTATAATGTATGGATGTATAATGTATGTATAATGTATGTATTATGTATAATGTATGTATAATGTATGTATAATGTATGGATGTATAATGTATGTATAATGTATGGATGTATAATGTAGTATGTATAATGTATGTATAATGTATAATGTATGTATAATGTATGTATAATGTATAGATGTATAATGTATGTATGTATAATGTATGTATAATGTATGGATGTATAATGTATGTATAATGTATGTATAATGTATGGATGTATAATGTATGTATAATGTATGTATAATGTATGTATAATGTATAATGTATGTATAATGTATGTATAATGTATGTATAATGTATGTATAATGTATGTATCTATAATGTAGTATGTATAATGTATGTATAATGTATAATGTATGTATAATGTATGGATGTATAATGTATGTATGTATAATGTATGTATAATGTATGTATAATGTATGTATAATGTATGTATAATGTATGTATAATGTATGGATGTATAATGTATGTATAATGTATGTATAATGTATGGATGTATAATGTATGGATGTATAATGTATGGATGTATAATGTAGTATGTATAATGTATGTATAATGTATAATGTATAATGTATGTATAATGTATGTATAATGTATGTATAATGTATGTATAATGTATGGATGTATAATGTATGTATGTATAATGTATGTATAATGTATGTATAATGTATGTATAATGTATGTATAATGTATGTATGTATAATGTATGTATGTATAATGTATGTATAATGTATGTATAATGTATGTATAATGTATGTATAATGTATGGATGTATAATGTATGTATAATGTATGTATAATGTATGTATGTATAATGTATGGATGTATAATGTATGTATAATGTATGGATGTATAATGTATGGATGTATAATGTATGGATGTATAATGTATGTATAATGTATGGATGTATAATGTATGGATGTATAATGTATGTATAATGTATGTATAATGTATGTAGTATGTATAATGTATGGATGTATAATGTATGGATGTATAATGTATGTATAATGTATGTATAATGTATATAGTATGTATAATGTATGTATAATGTATGTAGTATGTATAATGTATGTATAATGTATGTATGTATAATGTATGTAGTATGTATAATGTATGTATAATGTATGTATAATGTATGTATAATGTATGTATAATGTATGGATGTATAATGTATGTATAATGTATGTATAATGTATGTATGTATAATGTATGTATAATGTATGTATAATGTATGTATAATGTATGTATGTATAATGTATGTATAATGTATGTATAATGTATGTATAATGTATGGATGTATAATGTATGTATAATGTATGTATAATGTATGTATGTATGTATAATGTATGTATAATGTATGTATAATGTATGGATGTATAATGTATGTATAATGTATGGATGGGAAATGAATGACGTTAGAAGGTGATTGCAGCAGCTAAAGATATGGGGGGGGGGGTTGTGTGACCTGGCGCAGGTTTAGTGATGTCATCGCCTGTCACAGGGTAATTGGGGGCTTCACAGGTCACTGATCTTATGGCTCGTGTCTCCTCCGCCAGACGCCAGGTAATAAGAGGGGAGGGTATTCCATAAAGCACTAGATATCCATGTATAATGTATTGAAGTAAGAGTGCTTATGTATGTGTATATGTGTGTATAGTGTCTACAATATGTGTATAGTGCGTATAATGTATTTATAATGTGTGTGTATAGTGTGTACAATATGTGTATAATGCATGTATAATGTACAGATGTAGCCATCTTTATCTTGACTTTTAACGCATTAAATACACAGCGGCAAGAAACTTTAACTTGACTTTTTGAATGTCTTTTGTTGTGTGATATCGCCCGCAGCAATTATCAGTCAAGATAAAGATGGCGACATCCGTATATACGCACTGAAGCCCCATTATTATGACCACCTCCTACTCTCACCGTCGGCAGCCTGTAGCCCATGAAGGACGTGCTGTGTGCGGTGGGCTTGGTGGGTATATAAGGGGTGCGGTCGGCTGTCTGATCACATATGCGCCACCCATAGCGAAACGTCGCACTGTCACTGGCTACAAATAAATACATTATTTGTTTGGATAAATAACTCCATATTGGTGTGCTTAGTACTTCTCTTCTCTACTGGATCGGGTTGGGCCCCTGATCATGCACCCACATCATTACCTAGTGCTATCCGAACCTTGTAACTAAGGTCTTCTCTAATGAGTCACGTTTTCTGCTTCATGGAACGGATGGACGTTGGCGTGTCAGGCGAGAAACATCAGAGAACAAACACCCGGCAGCCATTGCTGGAAGAACACGAGCCGGTGGCGGCAGCGTTATGGTCGGGGGATATTTTCCTGGCGTTCTCTCGGCCTCTCATTCATGTGGAAGGCTCTGAAGCGATTGGGGTGTGAGTCCATCGTTGCAGATCCCCCCCCCCCAGACAATCAGCATGTATGGACATGCTGATTGTCTTCCCTGGGGTGGCTGGAATCTTCCAACAAGACAATGCGACATGTCCGACAGTGGTAGGAAGAGCACGACCAAGACCTCCAAGTACTTCCCCGGCCCCCTAATCTAGTATGTATAATGTATGTATAATGTATGTATAATGTATGTATAATGTATGTATAATGTATGGATGTATAATGTATGTATGTATAATGTATGTATAATGTATGTATGTATAATGTATGTATAATGTATGTATAATGTATGTATGTATAATGTATGTATGTATAATGTATGTATAATGTATGTATAATGTATGTATAATGTATGGATGTATAATGTATGTATAATGTATGTATAATGTATGGATGTATAATGTATGTATAATGTATGTATAATGTATGTATAATGTATGGATGTATAATGTATGTATAATGTATGTATTATGTATAATGTATGTATAATGTATGTATAATGTATGGATGTATAATGTATGTATGTATGTATGTATGTATGTATGTATAATGTATGGATGTATAATGTAGTATGTATAATGTATGTATAATGTATAATGTATGTATAATGTATGTATAATGTATGGATGTATAATGTATGTATGTATAATGTATGTATAATGTATGTATAATGTATGTATAATGTATGTATAATGTATGTATAATGTATGGATGTATAATGTATGTATAATGTATGTATAATGTATGGATGTATAATGTATGTATAATGTATGTATAATGTATGTATAATGTATAATGTATGTATAATGTATGTATAATGTATGTATAATGTATGGATGTATAATGTATATATGTATAATGTATGGATGTATAATGTATGGATGTATAATGTAGTATGTATAATGTATGTATAATGTATAATGTATGTATAATGTATGTATAATGTATGGATGTATAATGTATGTATGTATAATGTATGTATGTATAATGTATGTATAATGTATGTATAATGTATGTATAATGTATGGATGTATAATGTATGTATAATGTATGTATGTATAATGTATGGATGTATAATGTATGTATGTATAATGTATGGATGTATAATGTATGGATGTATAATGTAGTATGTATAATGTATGTATAATGTATAATGTATGTATAATGTATGTATAATGTATGTATAATGTATGGATGTATAATGTATGTATGTATAATGTATGTATAATGTATGTATAATGTATGTATAATGTATAATGTATAATGTATGTATAATGTATGTATGTATAATGTATGTATAATGTATGTATGTATAATGTATGTATAATGTATGTATGTATAATGTATGGATGTATAATGTATGTATAATGTATGGATGTATAATGTATGGATGTATAATGTATGGATGTATAATGTATGTATAATGTATGGATGTATAATGTATGGATGTATAATGTATGTATAATGTATGTATAATGTATGTAGTATGTATAATGTATGGATGTATAATGTATGGATGTATAATGTATGTATAATGTATGTATAATGTATGTAGTATGTATAATGTATGTATAATGTATGTAGTATGTATAATGTATGTATAATGTATGTATAATGTATGTATGTATAATGTATGTAGTATGTATAATGTATGTATAATGTATGTATAATGTATGTATAATGTATGGATGTATAATGGATGTATAATGTATGTATAATGTATGTATAATGTATGTATAATGTATGTATAATGTATGTATAATGTATGTATAATGTATGGATGTATAATGTATGTATAATGTATGTATAATGTATGTATAATGTATGGATGTATAATGTATGTATAATGTATGGATGTATAATGTATGTATGTATAATGTATGTATAATGTATGTATAATGTATGTATAATGTATGGATGTATAATGTATGTATAATGTATGTATAATGTATGTATGTATAATGTATGTATAATGTATGTATAATGTATGTATAATGTATAGATGTATAATGTATGTATAATGTATGTATAATGTATGTATAATGTATGTATGTATGTATAATGTATGTATGTATAATGTATGTAGTATGTATAATGTATGTATAATGTATGTATAATGTATGTATATGTTATGGATGTATAATGTATGTATGTATAATGTATGTATAATGTATGTATGTATAATGTATGTATAATGTATGTATAATGTATGTATGTATAATGTATGTATAATGTATGTATAATGTATGTATAATGTATGTATGTATAATGTATGTATAATGTATGTATGTATGTATAATGTATGTATAATGTATGTATAATGTATGGATGTATAATGTATGGATGTATAATGTATGTATAATGTATGTATGTATAATGTATGTATAATGTATGTATAATGTATGTATAATGTATGTATGTATAATGTATGTATAATGTATGTATGTATAATGTATGTATAATGTATGTATGTATAATGTATGTATAATGTATGTATGTATAATGTATGTATAATGTATGTATAATGTATGTATAATGTATGTATGTATAATGTATGTATAATGTATGTATGTATAATGTATGTATAATGTATGTATAATGTATAATGTATGTATAATGTATGTATGTATAATGTATGTATAATGTATGTATAATGTATGTATGTATAATGTATGTATAATGTATGTATAATGTATGTATAATGTATGTATAATGTATGGATGTATAATGTATGTATAATGTATGTATAATGTATGTATGTATAATGTATGTATAATGTATGTATAATGTATGTATGTATAATGTATGGATGTATAATGTATGTATAATGTATGTATGTATAATGTATGGATGTATAATGTATGGATGTATAATGTATGGATGTATAATGTATGTATAATGTATGGATGTATAATGTATGTATAATGTATGTATAATGTATGTATAATGTATGTAGTATGTATAATGTATGGATGTATAATGTATGGATGTATAATGTATGGATGTATAATGTATGTATAATGTATGTATAATGTATGTAGTATGTATAATGTATGTATAATGTATGTATAATGTATGTAGTATGTATGTAGTATGTATAATGTATGTATAATGTATGTATGTATAATGTATGTAGTATGTATAATGTATGTATAATGTATGTATAATGTATGTATAATGTATGGATGTATAATGGATGTATAAATGGATGTATAATGTATGTATAATGTATGTATAATGTATGGATGTATAATGTATGTATAATGTATGTATAATGTATGTATAATGTATGGATGTATAATGTATGTATATGTATGTATAATGTATGTATGTATAATGTATGTATAATGTATGTATAATGTATGTATGTATAATGTATGTATAATGTATGTATGTATAATGTATGTATAATGTATGTATAATGTATGTATGTATAATGTATGTATGTATAATGTATGTAGTATGTATAATGTATGTATAATGTATGTATAATGTATGTATGTATAATGTATGTATAATGTATGTATGTATAATGTATGTATAATGTATGTATAATGTATGTATAATGTATGGATGTATAATGTATGGATGTATAATGTATGTATAATGTATGTATGTATAATGTATGTATAATGTATGTATAATGTATGTATAATGTATGTATGTATAATGTATGTATAATGTATGTATATGTATGTATGTATAATGTATGTATAATGTATGTATAATGTATGTATGTATAATGTATGTATGTATAATGTATGTATGTATAATGTATGTAGTATGTATAATGTATGTATAATGTATGTATAATGTATGTATGTATAATGTATGTATAATGTATGTATAATGTATGGATGTATAATGTATGTATGTATAATGTATGTATGTATAATGTATGTATAATGTATGTATAATGTATGTATAATGTATGTATAATGTATGTATGTATAATGTATGTATAATGTATGTATAATGTATGTATGTATAATGGATGTATAATGTATGGATGTATAATGTATGGATGTATAATGTATGTATAATGTATGTATATATGTATGTATAATGTATGTATAATGTATGATGTATAATGTATGTATAATGTATGTATATATGTATAATGTATGTATAATGTATGTATAATGAATGTATGTATAAAGTATGTATAATGTATGTAATGTATGTATGTATAATGTATGTATGTATAATGTATGTAGTATGTATAATGTATGTATAATGTATGTATAATGTATGTATGTATAATGTATGTATGTATAATGTATGTATGTATAATGTATGTATGTAGTATGTATGTATAATGTATGTATGTATAATGTATGTATGTATAATGTATGTATAATGTATGTATGTATAATGTATGTATAATGTATGTATGTATATGTATGTATATGTATGTATGTATAAATGTATGTAGTATGTATGTATAATGTATGTATTTATAATGTATGTAATGTATAATGTATGTATGTATAATGTATGTATAATGTATGTATGTATAATGTATGTATGTAGTATGTATGTATAATGTATGTATGTATAATGTATGTATAATGTATGGATGTATAATGTATGTATAATGGATGTATAATGTATGGATGTATAATGTATGGATGTATAATGTATGTATAATGTATGTATAATGTATGTATAATGTATGTATAATGTATGTATGTATAATGTATGTATAATGTATGTATAATGTATGTATAATGTATGTATAATGTATGTATGTATAATGTATGTATAATGTATGTATGTATTAATGTATGTATAATGTATGTATAATGTATGTATAATGTATGTATATGTATGTTAATGTATGGATGTATATGTATGTATAATGTATGTATAATGTATGGATGTATAATGTATGGATGTATAATGTATGTATAATGTATGGATGTATAATGTATGGATGTATAATGTATGTATAATGTATGTATAATGTATGTATAATGTATGTATAATGTATGGATGTATAATGTATGTATAATGTATGTATAATGTATGGATGTATAATGTATGGATGTATAATGTATGTATAATGTATGGATGTATAATGTATGTATAATGTATGGATGTATAATGTATGTATAATGTATGTATAATGTATGGATGTATAATGTATGTATAATGTATGTATAATGTATGGATGTATAATGTATGTATAATGTATGGATGTATAATGTATGTATAATGTATGTATAATGTATGGATAATGTATGGATAATGTATGTATAATGTATGTATAATGTATGGATGTATAATGTATGTATAATGTATGTATAATGTATGGATGTATAATGTATGTATAATGTATGTATAATGTATGGATGTATAATGTATGTATAATGTATGTATAATGTATGTATGTATAATGTATGTATAATGTATGTATAATGTATGGATGTATAATGTATGTATAATGTATGTATAATGTATGGATGTATAATGTATGTATAATGTATGTATGTATAATGTATGTAGTATGTATAATGTATGTATAATGTATGTATGTATAATGTATGTATAATGTATGTATAATGTATGTATGTATAATGTATGTAGTATGTATAATGTATGTATAATGTATGTATGTATAATGTATGTATGTATAATGTATGTATAATGTATGTATGTATAATGTATGTAGTATGTATAATGTATGTATAATGTATGTATGTATAATGTATGTATGTATAATGTATGTATAATGTATGTATAATGTATGGATGTATAATGTATGTATAATGTATGTATAATGTATGTATAATGTATGGATGTATAATGTATGTATAATGTATGTATGTATAATGTATGTATGTATAATGTATGTATAATGTATGTATAATGTATGTATAATGTATGGATGTATAATGTATGTATAATGTATGTATAATGTATGTATGTACATATATCTGCCTCCTCTCATCGGGTTCATGGCCAATTCATTTGCTTTTTGGTAACTTTATCTACATGAGAACTGATTATTTTTTGCTTTCTGCTGATCTGGTGAAGTTAAACCCCACAAATATTTATAGCAGGAGGGGGGGGGGGGCACTCATGACACGGATCCCCCACAAATATTTATAGCAGGAGGGGGGGGGCACTCATGACACGGATCCCCCACAAATGACATTCTGTATAAATACTTTATTATCATTACATAAATGTCACACATCACACTAGACCGTACAGGACAGAGGGGTCTCTCCACATTTTGGGGGGCAGGTCCGGCGGCTTCACATGGACACCTGGGTGTTGTACTGGATTGCGGGGACTTTGTGGTTGTCACTCGCTGCGGAGGGAGATACAAATAGACGTTATCAGTTACCGCTGAGCTGCAGACAAAATGGCCGCCCTGCTGTGCCGCGTCTTAATTACCGGTTACTACATTAAGTATTTAATCTTTAGCTCAAGAAACATTGTTTATTAGTAAATGAAACAGGAGGGGGCTGCCGGGGCTTACAGGAGCTTTCCCTTCATATAAAACATCTACAAATTTCTAATATATTTTACATTCCATCATCATTTTCAAGTTCTCTGCTTGTTGTCATTGAATGGAAATATTCTTGTTTACATCCAGAGGCTGAACCTTTGTACAAACCTAATACTTCTGAAGGTTTGTCACAATTGTATCCTGGTTAGATAATCCTTTGTGACCTGAACATTTTACCTGCACTGATACATTGTAACAAACTATCTCCACAGATTTGTGCTGCTGATTTGTTTCACGTACAAAGCATTCAAATTTATAGAAATGTAACAAATCCTCAGCTGTGAGAAGTATTAAGTCTGGAAAGGTTTTTAACATCTGGATGTAAACATAAATATTTTTATATACCAACAGCAAGCAGAGATACGGAATCTATTAGAAACTTGTAGAATTTTCTAACGTACAATCGATAAACGTTCTTTACATAAGATCGGATGACCCCTTTAGTGCTCGGTTCTAAAACGACTCCTTCTTTTCTAGTCCTACAAAAAATAATTGGTTCAGTATCCAGAACTCGCTCCTGACCTGGCGCGGCGGCGGCGGCGGCGTTCCTGTTCTGACTCGACGTCTCCTCGTTATTAGATCTGGATTTCGTGCTCTCCAGCGTCTGATCCGATGTTTCATTTTCTATACAAAAGATACAATAATAAAAACAGATTCTGAGTCACCGAGTTACAGAAAGTTTATAAAGCTTCATCCCGGAGCGTTCTCTCCGGAACGTTCCGTCTCGTTACAGACGCTGGACGGCAAAGGCCACAAAACCTGCCGGTCACAAAGCTTGTGGGTAATTGGTGGAGCGGAGGGATACCTTGTCATCAGCCTATTGTATGCAGCAGCCTAAAGAATGGCGAGCAGCAGGTGCGCGCAGAGCGAGCCGCACAGACACGGCCGGGGCATAGAATTCCCAGCTGCAGCCCCGAGGACGACTCCGCGTCTCATTCATTTCCACAAATTCAGGTCATTCGCCGATTGTGTCAGTTCGGTGAATAAAATTTAAAGTTTTGTCCCTTAAAAGGCGGAAATATAAACAAGCCTCGTCCATTAATGAATCAGAATCCCATTAGAGGAGCCGCCTCGCTCATTACTTCACCTTCCTCCTCATCCGGAAGATATTGTGCCGCTTTAAATACACGGTTCTTAAAGAGGCGGTTTATAAATTTGAAATTAAAGGCCAGAAAATACGTCCTTGAAAATTAGCGAAACGTCGTTAAGTGGAGGAGAGCTCTCTGCGGTAATTAGTGCGGCCGAATGATGTCGGCGTCACGCGAGAGAGCGATTTATAATGTAGATTGTAATTACGTGAACGAACAAAGAAACAATAACGATGACGAAATGATAGAAAATATTCAAAACAACCGTTTTAAAATCTAAGAATTCTAAAAATAAACGAAATTGGAAAGCGAATAATAAGGAATCAATATTTACATTACAATAATAATAACAATAATAATAACAATAATAACAATAATAATAACAATAATAATAATAATAATAACAATAATAATAACAATAATAACAGTAATAACAATAATAATAACAATAATAAAACAATGTCAATATAATAATAAGTTTACAATGATTCATATTAGACTGATCATTTGTATTTATATTAATTGTTTCGATTTGTTTCATTAACTCATAATAAAGATGATAAATATTCGTTTTTTGTTATCATTCATGTTGATATTGATAATAATTCAGTTACTAGAATTAAATATTTATAATGAGCAAATAATCCCACTGATAAACCCGCCTGGCACACGGTAGGATCTACGTTTAAGGGCTTCTTCAGACGAACGATTGTAAACTTGGACGTGAAAAACTTGGACTTGTTTTCACGGATCCCTCATAGATTTGAGTCTATTGAAGGATTCGTGAAAAATGAAAAAACTAAGACATGTCCTGTTAAATCACGGACCCTTCACACGGTCCGTTAAAGAAAACGGCCATGTGAACAGCCCCATTGAATTGCATGGGTCCGTGCGCCGTACGTTTTTTTAACAGACCGCACACGGACATATAATATACTCGTCTGAATAAACCCTAAAACTAAGTCTTGGGCTCCACGGTGGCTTTTTGTTGCACGACTTTTATTCCCAGGGTTGTACGAGATTAGAAGGAAATGATTCCTTTCTTCCACAAACCGTGCGGTCTTGCAGCTCCAATCATTTATATGGGGTTCATATGCAATACCATTCACAGTCCATGGACAGGAGGGGGCGCTGTTTTTAGAATATAGCAGCCATGTTTTTCCTCTTCTACAACCCCTTTAATATGGCATGTCCAGTAAATATCCTATAAATACCAGACAGGTGTAGATGCAAATTTATGTAACAAAAAGTCACCCTGGTCATCAGCTGGGGGTCATAAAGAACGATAGTAACAGGGAACAATAGGTTAAATAATCCTACTAAGCCAATGCAGAGGAGACGGATTAATCCAACAGTGTCCCTTTAAGGCCTTGTGCACACGGAGTCCCTACAGTTCAGTACTATGGAGCCTTTGGCAGTCCCACTGTATGGGTTTATACTACCTCCGCTATATGGCATTTCATGGAATACGGCATGATTTCATTTGTCTTGGATTCAATGTGAAGAAACCGCCATACACCTCTGTATAAAAATCGGGGGCATGTGGGGAGTAGGATCCATGGACTGCTATGGGTGCTGTATTACAACAAAACCGTAATATGGCCCTAAAACTCAAACTACCCCAAAACCCTGTGTGCACTGTGTAATCTCACTTTCTAGCAGCAGGTGGCGCTGTGGTTACCATCACTAATACCCCCTGTTATTCTGTAGGGTTGTGACGCTCATGTGTGTGTAATGTGCTGCAGCTGCAGACGTCTCTCACCTTTCTTCCAGGTGTAATGCGCTTTTCTCAGCTGTAACAGGAACAGATGAACAATGACCAGCAAGACGCAAAGCATGAGAGACACCAGGACCAGGATGAGCGTGCTGTGGGATTCCCTTCTGAAGGACTTTACATCTGAAAAGTAAAAGATGAAGTCTCAGCGCCCGCGGTACCCGGTGCAGGAGGGGGGCTCACATATATTCACGTCCCCGAGTCATTTACATTAATATATATCCCCAAATAGAACATCTAAAAATGACATGACTCTATAGAGGACCAAGAGGTACAGGGATGTATGAGGGGAGTCCGGGTGATCACCAATACAGCCGCCATAACAGCTCAGTACTGTATCCCAAGAGAACAGCAAAACTGATGTAAGTGTGAATAGGAGGAGGAGCAAGAGGAGAGGAGGAGGAGCAAGAGGAGAGGAGGAGTATGAATAGTGAAGGAACAAGGATAAAGGAGGAGGAGCAAGAATAAAGGAGGAGGAGCATAAATAGAGGAGGAGGAGCAAGAATAGAGGAGGAGCAAGAGGAGAGGAGGAGTATGAATAGTGAAGGAACAAGGATAAAGGAGGAGGAGCAAGAATAAAGGAGGAGGAGCATAAATAGAGGAGGAGGAGCAAGAATAGAGGAGGAGCAAGAGGAGAGGAGGAGTATGAATAGAGGAGGAGCAAGGGTAGAGGAAGAGGAGCAAGAATAGAGGAGCAAGGGTAGAGGAGGAGCAAGAGGAGAGGAGGAGGAGCAAGAATAGAGGAGTAGCAAGAATAGAGGAGGAGCAAGAGTAGAGGAGGAGTAGCAAGGGTAGAGGAGGAGCAAGGGTAGAGGAGGAGGAGCAAGGGTAGAGGAGGAGGAGGAAGAGCAACAGAAGAGGAGCAAGATGAGAGGAGGAGGAGCAAGGGTAGAAGAGGAGAAAGAGGAGGAGGAGCAAGGGTAGAGGAATAGGAGCAAGAATAGAGGAGGAGGAGCAAGGATAGAGGAGGAGGAGGAAGGGTAGAAGAGGAGGAGCAAATGGGAAGGAAGAAGAGAGGAGGAGCAAGAGGGGAGGGGGAGGAGCAAGAGGAGAGGAGGAGGAGCAATAATAGAGGAGGAGCAAGGGTAAAAGAGGAAGCGTAGAGGAGGAGGTGCAAGGGGAGAGGAGGAGGAGCAAGAGGAGAGGAGGAGGAGCAAGAGGAGAAGAGGGGGAGCTAGAGGAGAGGAGGAGCAAGAGAGGAGGAGAAGCAAGAATAGAGGAGGAGCAAGGGTAGTAGAGGAGGAGCAATGGGAGAGGAGGAGGAGCAGCAAGAGCAGAAGAGGGGGAGCAAGGGGGACAGAAGGAAGAACAAGGGGTGAGGAAGAAGAGGACCAAGAGGTAGAGGGATGTATGAGGGGAAGCTGGATGATCACCAATGCAGCCGCCATAACAGCTCATTCCTGTATCCCTAGAGAAGAGATAAACGATGTAAGTGTGAACAGGGCCTAACATGGATGTCACTCAGCTTTCCCAGAACCAGATAAAACCAAGAAATAGCGCAGCTCCTGTTGTCTGGGGTATCACATCAAGGCTTGGGGGGCACGTACCCGACTCTGTGGAGATTTTAGAACCTGCTGTTGTGTTGACATCAGTCTCCAGCGATGAGTTTTCCTCAGAGAATGAAGTAAATGTCACGACTTCTAAAAAAGATTCAAACATTCAATAAGAGACATAGAGAACATACGACCACGACAATCACAAAAGTGACAAGTCACTGCCCTACATAAGACAAACTCTTCTCCTGAAATACTCTGTTCTGCTGGGGGCCCTCCGCCTTCCACTATGTACATTTTAGACAGTGACTTCCCATTCTCCGGCACTGCCCCTCTCATGCAGCCCTGCCCTCACTAACATCATCATATGAATGATTAGGTCACTACCTCTTAACACATCACTGCTGAAGCTCTCTGGGCTGCTTTTAAGATTCTAGTGATCTGATTGGTCGTTTATTTAGTCTGGATCAGCAGGGTGATGAAGAATATGCCTTCTCAGATCCTCTTATCAAACCAAGTCCCTTATGTGTCCACAGTGTAGGGAGACGGGATGTTACCTGCGGTTGCACTTCCATCTGCTCCATCTGTTGTGCTTCTCTCTATATTTTCCGCAGCTGTGACCTTTCCTATAAATGACACAGAACGTTATAAGATTGAGATTCTTGGTCAATAAATGGCAGAAAATCCTAGAGACAATATCAGTATTTTACCGGTGGATGAAGCTTCATTGGTTCTGCTGGTCGCGTTTACGTCAGTCGTATCTGGCGCTGATTAGGGAAAAATACAACAATAGTAAGAATATGTAAATATAAAAAAATCAGAACATTATTATTATAATTATTATTATAACGCGATAATCTGCTGTGGTGCCGCACGATGTGGTGTAAAATAGAAATAAACAGAAAAGTAACAACATACAGAAGGAGAGAGTCCGGCTTATAGGAACAAGAAAGGAGAAGAGGAGGAGCAAGAGGAGAGGAGGAGGAGCAAGAGGAGAGGAGGAGCAAGAGGAGAGGAGGAGCAAGAGGAGAGGAGGAGGAAGAGGAGCGAAGGAGGAGGGGCAAGAAAGGAGAAGAGGAGGAGCAAGAGAAGAGGAGGAGAAGCAAGAGGAGAGGAGGAGCAAGAAGAGAGGAAGATGAGCGAAGGAGGAGGAGCAAGAAAGGAGAAGAGGAGGAGCAAGAGGAGAGGAGAAGGAGCAAGAGAAGAGGAAGAGCAAGAGAAGAGGAGGAGGAGCAAGAGGAGAGGAGGAGGAGCAAGAGAAGAGGAGGAGGAGCAAGAGGAGAGGAGGAGCAAGAGGAGAGGAGGAGGAAGAGGAGAGAAGGAGCAAGAGAAGAGGAAGAGGAGTAGCAAGAGGAGAGGAGGAGTGGCAAGAGGAGAGGAGGAGCAAGAATAGAGGAGGCAGAGAAGCAAGAGGAGAGGAGGAGGAGCAAGGGGACAGGAGAAGGAGCAGCAAGAGCAGAGGAGGAGCAAGTGGAGAGGACAGAAGGAGGAAGAAGAGGTGAGGGTGAGGAGGAGCAAGGAGAGATGAGGAGGAGCAAGTGGAAAGGATGAAGAGAAGTAAGAGGAGAGGAGGAGGAGCAAGAGAAGAGGAGGAGGAGCAAGAGGAGAGGAGGAGCGAAGGAGGAGCAAGAAAGGAGAAGAGGAGGAGCAAGAGGAGAGGAGAAGGAGCAAGAGAAGAGGAAGAGCAAGAGAAGAGGAGGAGGAGCAAGAGGAGAGGAGGAGGAGCAAGAGAAGAGGAGGAGGAGCAAGAGGAGAGGAGGAGGAGCAAGAGAAGAGGAGGAGCAAGAGGAGAGGAGAGGAGGAGCAAGAGGAGAGGAGGAGGAAGAGGAGAGAAGGAGGAGGAGCAAGAGAAGAGGAGGAGGAGTGGCAAGAGGAGAGGAGGAGCAAGAATAGAGGAGGAAGAGAAGCAAGAGGAGAGGAGGAGGAGCAAGGGGACAGGAGAAGGAGCAGCAAGAGCAGAGGAGGAGCAAGTGGAGAGGAGAGAAGGAGGAAGAAGAGGTGAGGAGGAGGAGGAGCAAGGAGAGATGAGGAGGAGCAAGTGGAAAGGATGAAGAGAAGCAAGAGGAGAGGAGGAGTAAGGGTAGAGGAGGAGAAGCAATGATAGAGGAGAGGGAGGAGTAAGAGGAGAAGCAAGGGAAGAGGAGGAGGAGCAATGCGAGAGGAGGAGCAGCAAGAGGAGGAGCAAGGGGAGAGGAAAGAAGGAGGAGCAAGGGTAGAGGAGGAGCAAAGGGAAAGGAAGAAGAGCAGCAAGAGAAGATGAGGAGGGGCAAGGGGAGAGGAGGCGAGGAGCGGTGGAGGAGTAAAAGGAGAGAAGATTCATAGTTATCGGATTCTGATGATCGTCTTGATGCTGATGCTTTACCTTTGGTTTCATGTTCCCTCTTTCTTCCCGGCGTCCTCACGTTTGCTGTTGTGTATTTCTCTACAGATGAAGTCGATGTTACAGCTTCTAAAATACCAGAAGTAGATAAATATCTTACATATAATAAAATAATTTGTAATCCCTTCAGGCAGCTGCAGACAGGAAAATGTTGGGTGTAACCTGCAGATTCTGAGTCTTCCCCTCCCCTCTTCTGGTTTCTGTAAATGCATTTAATTATGACTGTTCTGTGGGGGCGGGCTCTTTCTGGAGTGATGTCAGAGCTGTGCTGTGTGCTCTGAGCCAATCAGATGTCTCCCCCTGCTGTACCCCCTCCCCTCATGCACTAAAACGACTGCAGCTGCATCCCCCTCCCCCAGTTGTCTATTTACAGTTTTACTCTAGATGGATTTTTTGGTGACTGAGGAGGTTTGTGATGTTTCTGACAGCGCATGAAACAAAGATTTGTGGGCACTATAATCCCAGCTGAAATGTCACTCAATCCATAAAATAATCTAGTTTATATTGGAAACAATCAGCAAGTTTATCAACAAACACACTTTTAACAGATAATCTAAGCTCCTATAATTCAGGGGGGGGGGCACTTAGTTTTTCATACATCAGGGTGACTGTAAAGTGGCTGGTTTAAAGGCGGCGGATCCCAGAATGCAAATCGTTAGAGTAAACTCTGTGCAGACACTGAACAAGCAGGGAATGCTGGGAAATGTAAGCTCAGTTGCGAATTGTGACTGCAGCTCTGCATGTGACTGGAGCATAAGAAAGGATGTAACTTAGGATCGGTAAAAGGAAAGTAACGCAAATTATTGGCAAAATGTAGAGTGTAACATGGCGGAGCTACAAGAGGAAATGTCTAATACTAATTGATGATGATACATTTCTGCTGCACCTTCCCCGGCAGTAATTCCTGCTGGTCTCTTCTTACGTAGCGCTCGCTGTCTGCCGCTCTGTGATCCGCCACAATTACTTTAAATTAATTTACTAATTATTTGTTTCAACCGAGCAATTACTGAATGCAATCAGCCATTTGTGGGCTGTCATCGGGAGCGAGGCTCTTTTATCTGCCAGGTCTAGACGCATTGAAGTCCCCGTCTGGCGCATATTAAAGGTGATGCACATGAAAAGCCGATTCTGTTTTATTACAAATTAATTTAATTGAACTTCAAGCTCTCGGAGTAAATGCAAAAGAGAATATTATGGCGGTTAAATATCTGGAGAGTACAGGAGGAGGGAAAACAATCGCGGCAAACACTGAAATGCGCTGGGTGGAATCTCTGTAAACGGACACAGAATAAATGGGTGTACAACCCCACCCCGACCACTGGGGGTGCTCTCACCAACCACTGGGTTACCTCTTATAGAAGCTCTTGTCTAGGGTGCAGCAGTCTCATGACAGTGAATGAGATTTGAGATACAATGTGTTTGGAATCAGAGCGGTTTCTGGGGTTTGCATGTCCTAGTCGACGCGTTTTGGTACCGTTTATGGCGCGTTTTACCCCCATTGACTTCAATGCACAATGGAAATTTGGACTGGACGCAGCTTGACAAAGATTTCTAGGAACTGCTGTGGATTGTAGTTAAACCGCGGCAAAAGTTCGTTTGATACGTATTTTTTGCTGCAGCTTTACCGGCATGTGGTCGGCACCAAAGATCATGATTTGTCAATTGGTTATAGTTACAGATTAAAATCGCGCTGATCTGACAATTTCTTCTCTACCGTCTTGTTCTCTGGTGCCGCCATCTTGGTCGCTGTTTGTCGGCGGCGATGTGTATGGTTGGTTACGGTCAGACGCAGGTTTAACGCGCTGAATTTGGTTTATTTGCCGCCAGTTGATTACGAAGTTATTGATAACGGTATTAAATTTCGCTCCATTGGGTCGGGAGAGGTCGTTTTAGCTAATCCTCCATATTGTAAGCGTCTTCTCCGGAGTAAAGCGTAACCTGCGTCTCGGGGGATATTTTTAATGCATAAAGTGGCCGATCTGAAATGCCAAATACATTGTGTTTTTTGCAGGCACTAAGCGCTGCTTTGCTATTGATTTAAGTGGCGTGGAGCGGGTTTGGTTGAGCGCGAGCGCTGGGTGTTCAGCTCTCGTTCTGCCATTGATTGTTTCCAGGTGGTTTGTGCCCCTCCAGCTGGGATTAAGCACATTTGCAGAAAATGAAAGCAATTTCACTCTATAAATGTACGAGTTGACTGTGATGCCAATACCATTACCACTAATGCTGTGCCCGGCTTCCTGCCCTGACCGCTGACTCGTCTGCCACTCTCTCCTGACTCCGGGGGGTTCATCCAGGCCGCAGAACTGCACGCATTAACCCATGGTGACCCAGGACTGCAGAGAATGCAAAGCCCATTGCTACAATGTTCAAAGGCAATTCCCAAAGTATCCGGTCAGTAAAAGACAATTCCTCAGACTGCACTGCCGGTCAATAATTCATATCATCCTGTGAACCAGAAGCGGCATCAATATTCTCCAGGGACAGTGTGCTGACAAGCAAATGTATCTAATCCTATCATGTGTGATACTGTCTGCTGAGCTGTGTATCTAATCCTATCATGTGTGATACTGTCTGCTGAGCCGTGTATCTAATCCTATCATGTGTGATACTGTCTGCTGATCCGCTGTATCTAATCCTATCATGTGTGATACTGTCTGCTGAGCTGTGTATCTAATCCTATCATGTGTGATACTGTCTGCTGAGCTGTGTATCTAATCCTATCATGTGTGATACTGTCTCTGAGCTGTGTATCTAATCCTGTCATGTGTGATACGGTCTGCTGTGCTGTGTATCTAATCCTATCATGTGTGATACTGTCTGCTGAGCTGTGTATCTAATCCTATCATGTGTGATACTGTTTCTGAGCGGTGTAGCTAATCCTATCATGTGTAATACTGTCTGCTGAGCTGCTGTATCTAATCCTATCATGTGTGATACTGTCTGCTGAGCTGCTGTATCTAATCCTATCATGTGTGATACTGTCTGCTGAGCTGCTGTATCTAATCCTATCATGTGTGATACTGTCTGCTGAGCCACTGTATCTAATCCTATCATGTGTGATACTGTCTGCTGAGCTGTGTATCTAGTCCTATCATGTGTGATACTGTCTGCTGAGCCGTGTATCTAGTCCTATCATGTGTGATACTGTCTGCTGAGCCGTGTATCTAGTCCTATCATGTGTGATACTGTCTGCTGAGCTGTATCTAATCCTATCATGTGTGATACTGCCTGCTGAGCTGTGTATCTAATCCTATCATGTGTGATACTGTCTGCTGGGCCACAGTATCTAATCCTATCATGTGTGATACTGTCTGCTGAGCTATGTATCCAATCCTATCATGTGTGATACTGTCTGCTGAGCTATGTATCAAATCCTATCATGTGTGATACTGTCTGCTGAGCCGTGTATCTAATCCTATCATGTGTGATACTGTCTGCTGAGCCGTGTATCTAATCCTATCATGTGTGATACTGCCCCTGAGCAGCTGTATCTAATCCTATCATGTGTGATACTTAGAGAACCCCTCATCATGATAACTCTGTAGGGTTAATATTTAGTAGTCATGTAATGAATGATTTCTATTGCGCTCCAGGTTTATTCTGCTTTGATATTATTATTATTTCTGGCGTCCGCTGCTTTGTATAGAACAGAATGAGCGGCTTTCCGCTAATTACATGCCGCCATCTGGTGCCCATCATGGGAACTACAACCTAGGGGACAGCAGTCTGCAGGAACTGGAGTCACACAATTTACATGGGGCTGCCGTTCCCTCCAGTCCAGAAATGGAAAGAGAAATGAATAACTATTATAATCACAGACCTAATGGGTAGAATTAGACCAATTGTGTAACTCATTAAAGTGTGCCAGGTTGTAAAATGTTATAAAAGTGGGGTTCTCCTTTAACCCCTTACCTGAAGGATGTGGCCGGGTGTCCTCGGTGATCTGTGATTCTGCTGTAATGATAATTTATAACAAATGATCAAATATATAAAAATGATCAGAATTCGCACATCACTACAAGGTAAGAAATATCGAAAGTTTAGAGGAAGAACTGCGAGTACAACGCTGCGCAGGATACAGACGTGCGCTCAATCCTCGTATAGTGAGAACGGAAAACTTTCCAATATACTTTTTTTTGTCTTAATTCCTCGCCATTTTTAAAATGTCAGCTTGCTGTCAGTGAATGGGAACATTTATGGTAACATCCAGAACATAAAAAAAACTGTCCCAAACTAGTCCTGCTCACACAGCTGAGGTTTAGTTACAATGTATACAGGCTGGGGGTCTAATGGCTCTGGCAAGACTATACCCAGCAACTACAACTCCCAGCATGCTCTGACAGCAGGATGGTCACAAGTTGGAGGGCATTGGTCTGGGCAGTTTTCTGTGACACATATCTCCCTCCTAGACTCCAGGTTCATGTCTCTTATCTACACTAATACATTGTAACTACAGCATCAGCTGCGTGAGTAGGACTAAGTCAAATGGTGTTTTCTGCTTCTGAATGTAAACCATAAATATCCACATTCACTGAGAGCAAGCGGAGATATTGAAAATGGTAATGAATTTAAATAGAAAGCTGTGGAACTGTCATTATATACTGATTATAATATTCACATGCCAGCAAAAATCTAGCGCCCATCCCCCAATCCTTCGAGAAATCCCAGGAGACCGCATTGTACGTAGGAGTTGCCGGAGGGTTGCCCTTGGTCGTTCTTACATACAATGTATATTTTTAACTAGCAGAGATGGGCACATCTATAGACATCAGTGCCAGGACATGGCGCCAGCGCCCAGTATTCCGTACATTCTGCGCCCGTCCATCACTTACACAATGTATGGAAGCTGTAAGACGCTGTGAGGTTTCCTGGAGTCAGGGTCTTGTGTCTCACTACACATCTGGCTCTAGATTTACGAGACGCGGCGCTGACCCGCAGGGTGCTGACCACGGAGCATCGCCCGTCACTCTCCAGTCTGACATTCTTATGACCTTCAGAAGACAAGAGGAACCAATGAGAGACCCGGAGACGTAACCGCAGCAGATCCGCGCACATGTAGACGGTGAACAGAACATGGCGGTAAAATGTCAGCGACCGCGCTATATTACGGTAATGCCAGAAAACTGGAGTAATTGAATAATAAGCCCTCAGGAGCAAGTAAGTCTACAGTGGTTGATGATGGGGGCACTGTGGTTGTCACTGTTGTGGGGGCACTGTGGATGAGACTAGAGGCACTATCGCTGTCATTATGGCGGCACTGTGACTGGGGGTATTGTGACTGACTATGAGTGAACGGTGACTAAAATTATGGGCACTGCGCTACGTCTCTCATTATTATGGTGGCACCACGGCTGACTCTGGGGGTACTGTGACTGATACTGGGTGCATTGTGCCTGACTCTGGGGGTACTGTGACTGATACTGGGTGCATAGTGCCTGACTCTGGGGGTACTGTGACTGATACTGGGGGCATTGTGCCTGACTCTGGGGGTACTGTGACTGATACTGGGGGCATAGTGCCTGACTCTGGGGGTACTGTGACTGATACTGGGGGCATTGTGCCTGACTCTGGGGGTACTGTGACTGATACTGGGGGCATTGTGCCTGACTCTGGGGGTACTGTGACTGATACTGGGGGCATTGTGCCTGACTCTGGGGGTACTGTGACTGATACTGGGGGCATTGTGCCTGACTCTGGGGGTACTGTGACTGATACTGGGGGCATTGTGCCTGACTCTGGGGGTACTGTGACTGATACTGGGTGCATAGTGCCTGACTCTGGGGGTACTGTGACTGATACTGGGGGCATAGTGCCTGACGCTGGGGGTACTGTGACTGATACTGGGTGCATAGTGCCTGACTCTGGGGGTACTGTGACTGATACTGGGTCTGGGTGCATAGTGCCTGACGCTGGGGGTACTGTGACTGATACTGGGTGCATAGTGCCTGACTCTGGGGGTACTGTGACTGATACTGGGTGCATAGTGCCTGACTCTGGGGGTACTGTGACTGATACTGGGTGCATAGTGCCTGACGCTGGGGGTACTGTGACTGATACTGGGTGCATAGTGCCTGACTCTGGGGGTACTGTGACTGATACTGGGGGCATAGAGCCTGACTCTGGGGGTACTGCGACTGATACTGGGTGCATAGTGCCTGACTCTGGGGGTACTGTGACTGATACTGGGTGCAAAGTGCCTGACTCTGGGGGTACCGTGACTGATACTGGGGGCATTGTGCCTGACTCTAGGGGTACTGTGACTGATACTGGGGGCATTGTGCCTGACTCTGGGGGTACTGTGACTGATACTGGGGGCATTGTGCCTGACTCTGGGGGTACTGTGACTGATACTGGGTGCATAGTGCCTGACTCTGGGGGTACTGTGACTGATACTGGGGGCATAGTGCCTGACTCTGGGGGTACTGTGACTGATACTGGGGGCATTGTGCCTGACTCTAGGGGTACTGTGACTGATACTGGGGGCATTGTGCCTGACTCTGGGGGTACTGTGACTGATACTGGGGGCATTGTGCCTGACTCTGGGGGTACTGTGACTGATACTGGGGGCATTGTGCCTGACTCTGGGGGTACCGTGACTGATACTGGGGGCATAGTGCCTGACTCTGGGGGTACAGTGACTGATACTGGGGGCATAGTTCCTGACTCTGGGGGTACTGTGACTGATACTGGGGGCATAGTGCCTGACTCTGGGGGTACTGTGACTGATACTGGGGGCATTGTGCCTGACTCTGGGGGTACTGTGACTGATACTGGGGGCATTGTGCCTGACTCTGGGGGTACTGTGACTGATACTGGGGGCACAGTGCCTGACTCTGGGGGTACTGTGACTGATACTGGGGGCATAGTGCCTGACTCTAGGGGTACTGTGACTGATACTGGGGGCATTGTGCCTGACTCTGGGGGTACTGTGACTGATACTGGGTGCATAGTGCCTGACTCTGGGGGTACTGTGCCTGATACTGGGGGCATAGTGCCTGACTCTGGGGGTACTGTGACTGATACTGGGGGCATAGTGCCTGACTCTGGGGGTACCGTGACTAATACTGGGGGCATAGTGCCTGACTCTGGGGGTACTGTGACTGATACTGGGGGCATAGTGCCTGACTCTGGGGGTACTGTGACTGATACTGGGGGCATAGTGCCTGACTCTGGGGGTACTGTGACTGATACTGGGGGCATTGTGCCTGACTCTGGGGGTACTGTGACTGATACTGGGGGCATAGTGCCTGACTCTAGGGGTACTGTGACTGATACTGGGGGCATAGTGCCTGACTCTGGGGGTACAGTGACTGATACTGGGGGCATAGTGCCTGACTCTGGGGGTACTGTGACTGATACTGGGGGCATAGTGCCTGACTCTGGGGGTACTGTGACTGATACTGGGGGCATTGTGCCTGACTCTGGGGGTACTGTGACTGATACTGGGGGCATAGTGCCTGACTCTGGGGGTACTGTGACTGATACTGGGGGCATAGTGCCTGACTCTGGGGGTACTGTGACTGATACTGGGGGCATTGTGCCTGACTCTGGGGGTACTGTGACTGATACTGGGTGCATAGTGCCTGACTCTGGGGGTACTGTGACTGATACTGGGGGCATTGTGCCTGACTCTGGGGGTACTGTGACTGATACTGGGGGCATAGTGCCTGACTCTGGGGGTACTGTGACTGATACTGGGGGCATAGTGCCTGACTCTGGGGGTACTGTGACTGATACTGGGGGCATAGTGCCTGACTCTGGGGGTACTGTGACTGATACTGGGGGCATTGTTCCTGACTGTGGGGGCTGAAGCTGCACAGTGAATAATTCCAGGGGTCTCACCGAACACTTCCGTGTGGTCGTCGATCAGCCAGGTGAGTCTGGGGCAGGGTCGGCCGCCTGATGTCGAGCAGGTAAGTAGATGTTTCTCCTTCAGGCCTTTTCCAGGGATTTTGATGGCTTCTATGGAAGGTGGAGACGGCGCCGCTAAAATGTAATTATAACTCATTATAAACACTGACAGCACGGACACACCGTTACTATGATACTGAAGGACTGTTGTTATGATACTGAATTACTGTTACTATGGTACTGAATGACCGTTGCTATGGTATGGAATGACTGTTGCTATGGTACTGAATGTCTGTTGCTATGGCACTGAATGACTGTTGCTATGGTACTGAATGACTGTTCTATGATACTGAATGAGTGTTGCTATGGTAATGAATGACTGTTGCTATGGTACTGAATGACTGTTGCTATGAAGGATATAAAATGTTACAAAGTCACTTGACAGTGTGTTATATGAACATCTTACTCACTTTGCTTCCGCTCGACAGTTGCTAAGAATAATTCTAGTCTTTCTGTTGCTATGTTACTTATTATTGACTGTTGCCATGACCCATCTTAGACTCTCCATTGCTATGTTACTGTTGCTATGAACAATCCCCCATACTCCTTTATAGTGTATGTTGCTATGGTCAATGCCAGACGCTGGGTTTACTAAAATTTAACAACCTCACTGGTTCCTCTCTACCGCTGTCCTGCATGTGTCAGTCTTCACTGTATTTGTGGCATTCTATTCATGAACCAGGAAGATCAGGGTGCACAGTCCAGGCTACAGTGCATTGTGGGAGAACACATAAAAAAGGTGAATATAAATAAAGTTACCCAGGGACAGGGGTGTAAGAAACATACAGGCAGTACAGGCAGCTGCAATGGCGCCAGTGTAAGGTGGGGAGGGAACCTCCGATAGTCTCTTTGCCATAATCCATGGAACAACATAGGGCAACGAGGTGCAGTTCCTGGATGAAGGGGTGTGATACACACGGGGAGGTAACGCTAGTCTCTGGACCCCCTATACTTCTATGTACACCCCTCTAGTAGTGACCGGTCCCGGTTGTTTGGACAGATGAGGACTTCCCCCCGTGACTATCTCAGGTACTTTCCTCCAGCAGCAGCTTCACTTTCTGCCTCAGTGGCTGCGTAATCCGGTGAAGTGACCGTCCGCCGCCGTCGTGATGTCGTCTTGTGGTTTCATTTGCAGAACTTTTTAGAAAGTTTGAAGAAGTTTGATGTGTCACAAGTGTCCTGACTACCTGGGACCTCAGAGCTGCAAAGAGGAACCATGTATCATTATGGAAGTACCACTTACCCAACACGGAGAGCCGGACCCTCTTGGTCTGCACCGGGGCGCTGTAATACAGGCAGGAGTACACCCCGTCATCCGCCCGCGTTATATTGGACAGACCGATAATCAGTTTATTCCTCGAGTATCGTACTAACTGGTGCCTTCTGTCTTTTAAGACTGCAATGACAAGGATCCTAATAAGAATATCAATACGTTTTTTCTGTCAGTCTTTACTGTAGTTGTGGTATTGTATTCATGAACCAGGAAGGTCATGATGAGCTGCACTAAAGATTCCTCTCAGATAGTGGAAATCTGCAGTGCATGTATTTGAAAAAATTCACTGACGTCCTGCAGAGCTTGTGCTTATATACAACATACAATCTGAACAAGTTGAGCTGAAGTATAAAGCATTGGGGAGAGACAGAGCTGCAGTTTGACCCTCTGATAAGACAGGAGGAGAATTTTGAGGCTACCACAGATTCTAATAGACAATACAGCTAAATTGGAGTCACCGATTTAAGGCGTCCTCAATGGAGCAGAACTGCAGTGTAAAGAATGGGACAATAAATTAACATAATCCAGAAGAACAGGATTTTTAGGATGACATCTGTTTTCAGGTGGAGCACATTGTGTTCTCTACATTAAATTCTACTCTACCTGTAAAGATGAATCTATGTGGACATTCACACAGTAATCAGGGGTCTCTGTACTCACCTTTCTCCCCATTAAAGTAACTGGTGTAGCCCCTCGGTGTCAACCACTGTAGATCGGAACCATTGCCCCCCGGAAACACACATCTCAGGGTGACGGCTTTTCCTTCCTCCACAGATAGACGTGAAGTGTGAGATTCCGCTGTAAGAAACGTGGTAATGAATCCCCCCGCACTGTACACACAGGATGTGCTGCACATAACACAACCAGATCTGACAAATGTCTCATGTACTGACAATGAATACCGGTCATTACAGGGACCCCATGTGATTATCCAAGATGATGGGTTTCCTTGTATTGTAGGGGAGGCCAAAGATTAGTGACATCACTGACAGCACAAAGGAGCCAGGAACCAGTGACATCACTGACAGCACAAAGGAGCCAGGAACCAGTGACATCACTGACAGCACAAAGGAGCCAGGAACTAGTGACATCACTGACAGCACAGAGGAGAATGAACCAGTGACATCACTGACAGCACAGAGGAGCTAGGAACCAGTGACATCACTGACAGCACAAAGGAGCCAGGAACCAGTGACATCACTGACAGCACAGAGGAGAAGGAACCAGTGGCATCACTGACAGCACAGAGGAGCTAGGAGCCAATGACATCACTGACAGCACAAAGGAGCTGGGGACCAGTGACATCACTGACAGCACAGAGGAGAAGGAACCAGTGGCATCACTGACAGCACAGAGGAGCCAGGAACCAGTGACATCACTGACAGCACAAAGGAGCCAGGAACCAGTGACATCACTGACAGCACAAAGGAGCCAGGAACCAGTGACATCACTGACAGCACAAAGGAGCTGGGGACCAGTGACATCACTGACAGCACAGAGGAGAAGGAACCAGTGGATCACTGACAGCACGGAGGAGCTAGGAGCCAGTGACATCACTGACAGCACAGAGGAGCTAGGAGCCAGTGACATCACATACAGCACAGAGGAGCTAGGAAGCAGTGACATCACTGACAGCACAGAGGAGAAGGAACTAGTGACATCACTGACAGCACAAAGGAGCTAGGAACCAGTGACATCACTGACAGCACAAAGGAGAAGGAACCAGTGACATTACTGACAGCACAGAGGAGCTAGGACCCAGTGACATCACTGACAGCACAAAGGAGCTAGGAACCAGTGACATCACTGACAGCACAGAGGAGAAGGAACCAGTGACATCACTGACAGCACAGAGGAGCTAGGAGCCAGTGACATCACAGACAGCACAGAGGAGCTAGGAGCCAGTGACATCACTGACAGCACAAAGGAGCTAGGAACCAGTGACATCACTGACAGCACAGAGGAGAAGGAACCAGTGACATCACTGACAGCACAGAGGAGAATGAACCAGTGACATCACTGACAGCACAAAGGAGCCAGGAACTAGTGACATCACTGACAGCTTAGAGGAGAATGAACCAGTGACATCACTGACAGCACAGAGGAGCTAGGAACCAGTGACATCACTGACAGCACAAAGGAGCCAGGAACCAGTGACATCACTGACAGCACAGAGGAGAAGGAACCAGTGGCATCACTGACAGCACAGAGGAGCTAGGAGCCAATGACATCACTGACAGCACAAAGGAGCTGGGGACCAGTGACATCACTGACAGCACAGAGGAGAAGGAACCAGTGGCATCACTGACAGCACAGAGGAGCCAGGAACCAGTGACATCACTGACAGCACAAAGGAGCCAGGAACCAGTGACATCACTGACAGCACAAAGGAGCCAGGAACCAGTGACATCACTGACAGCACAAAGGAGCTGGGGACCAGTGACATCACTGACAGCACAGAGGAGAAGGAACCAGTGGATCACTGACAGCACGGAGGAGCCAGGTACCAGTGATATCACTGACAGCACAGAGGAGAAGGAACCAGTGACATCACTGACAGCACAGAGGAGCTAGGAGCCAGTGACATCACTGACAGCACAGAGGAGCTAGGAGCCAGTGACATCACATACAGCACAGAGGAGCTAGGAAGCAGTGACATCACTGACAGCACAGAGGAGAAGGAACTAGTGACATCACTGACAGCACAAAGGAGCTAGGAACCAGTGACATCACTGACAGCACAAAGGAGAAGGAACCAGTGACATTACTGACAGCACAGAGGAGCTAGGACCCAGTGACATCACTGACAGCACAAAGGAGCTAGGAACCAGTGACATCACTGACAGCACAGAGGAGAAGGAACCAGTGACATCACTGACAGCACAGAGGAGCTAGGAGCCAGTGACATCACAGACAGCACAGAGGAGCTAGGAGCCAGTGACATCACTGACAGCACAAAGGAGCTAGGAACCAGTGACATCACTGACAGCACAGAGGAGAAGGAACCAGTGACATCACTGACAGCACAGAGGAGAATGAACCAGTGACATCACTGACAGCACAAAGGAGCTAGGAACCAGTGACATCACTGACAGCACAGAGGAGAAGGAACCAGTGACATCACTGACAGCACAGAGGAGCTAGGAGCCAGTGACATCACTGACAGCACAGAGGAGCTAGGAGCCAGTGACATCACTGACAGCACAAAGGAGCTAGGAACCAGTGACATCACTGACAGCACAGAGGAGAAGGAACCAGTGACATCACTGACAGCACAGAGGAGAAGGAACTAGTGACATCACTGACAGCACAGAGGAGCCAGGAACCAGTGACATCACTGACAGCACAGAGGAGCTAGGAGCCAGTGACATCACAGACAGCACAGAGGAGCTAGGAGCCAGTGACATCACAGACAGCAAAAAAAAAAAGCCAGGAACCAGTGACATCACAGAGAAGCGAGAGAGGTTTTTTTAAAGGGATTTTCTGGATTTGTGTAAATACAGAACATGGTTTAAAAAGCCCATTTTCAAATACCCTATTATGAAATTCTGGGTTCCCTTATTCAGGATTCTGATATAATAGCACGGCTACAAAGCGTGTCTGTCTCCGGGGAGCGGCACATCCAGACACGCATTATACAGACAGGCTGTTGCTTTATGTGTGAACCTTTGAACACTTTTTCTTTTTTATATAACAATGGATCTTGGTGTTTTAGGAAAATTTGTAATTGTTTTTTCTGACTTTTTTTTTTACATTTTGAGCTACAGTTTAGATGTATCCTGTATACATAGCAGCTGTATCTTGCGCTCAAACCCAAATCCGTCAGGTCAGCGGGACTGACGGCTTCAGTGACCGTGGATCCTGCGTGTCAGAGACACCAAACGAGCACTCGCTGTCAGTAGCCCCCACAGATTACCGCTGATGGCAGGGGGTCCTAGCGGGGACATAACCTGTCATCTTATATTCGGTGGGCTCCTTTTAATTTAATTATTGTGTAATGAAGTTCTGCGACTTCCTATTAGACTTCGGGGGAGATTTACTTGGACTGGCGTTTCATGTGCCGGTCTAAAACCAAAATAGATTAAACTAATATGCGCCAAATTTATCAAGGCGAATGTCTCTTAAAATAATCTGCCACATCTGTGCCAGTCCGTGCGACTGTATTACAAATCCACAACAGGTGTAGATTTGTGCTATAATGGATGCCAATTTCTGGTATGAATTAGGGTATGTTCACACACACTAATTACGGACGTAAATCGGGCGTATTAACCCCCGAATTACGTCCGAAATTACGGCTTGAATGCGTTGACAAACATCTGCCCATTGAAAGCAATGGGCAGACGTTTGTCTGTTCACACGAGGCGTATATTTATGCGCCGCTGTCAAATGACGGCGCATAAATAGACGCCCGCGTCAAAGAAGTGACCTGTCACTTCTTGGGGCGTAATTGGAGCCGTTATTCATTGACTCCAATGAAAAGCAGCGCCAATTATGTCCGTAATGGACGCGGCGTTTAAGCGCCTGCACATGCCGGTACGGCTGAAATTACGGGGATGTTTTCTCCTGAAAACATCCCCGTAATTTCAGCCGTTACGGACGCTGTCGTGTGAACATACCCTTATAGTGAATATCGGGCCATGGGGGCCCCACCCTCCCACCAAACTCCACCCACTTTTATACGTATTTTTTAATAGTAGCGAGAGAAACGGAAAACAGAAAACATTTCAAATTATTCCAAATATGACAAAAAAAGTTAATAAATTCCTCACCATTTTCGAGATCTCTGCTTTCTGCTTACTTTTCACTGCTGAAGGTTTGCTGCAATGAATTCGGTCTGTACAATTCTCCGTGCGGTAAACGCATCAGTAGCACAAAGCTCTCTCCTGTCCTGATGGTTTGTTACAATGTATCAGTGCAGGTAAAATGTATTAGTCTGGAGTCCAGGCTCACATAGGATTGTCTAGACTGGATGCAATTGTAACAAACCCTCAGCTGTGAGAAGTATTTAGATCAAGAAGGGATTTGAACCTTTGGATGGAAACAAGGTGATGACGCCAGGATGAGATTTTTAGGCTTTTGGTGGGAAGAGTTCACATAATATATAGAAATGTATCTGCACAGTTGTCGGTAATGACATTATAGAAGTGACACTTTTCTTCCTAATAATAATAATAATAATAATAATAATAATAGTTTTATCAGACAGGGTGGAAATAATTATTGATTATTGTGGCGATTAAGGATCTATTAGAATAATTTCTGAAAATGACAGTGAAAGAAGAGCAGCAGAGCAGGAAGACTAGCCCAGCTCTGCTATATTTAGGTAGATTCTACCGCAGACAAGAAGAACTCTGTATTTGCATCTGTGGAACCTGCAGAACACGTGTGTGACGGATCTCAGCTATTCCTTCACGGAAGGTACAGCTGGAAAAGACCGATCAGTATAAACAGGTCTAGCAGACCTGAGTTTGTCATATGGCACAACTCATGGTGACATAATAATGTGTTACATAGGACTGCAGGTAACATCTACTACATTATCTGTACTCAGAGAGTTATCACTGTGTTATCTGTGGTGTTACATAGGACTGCAGGTAACATCTACTACATTATCTGTGCTCAGAGGGTTATTACTGTGTTATCTCTGGTGTTACATAGGACTGCAGGTAACATCTACTACATTATCTGTACTCAGAGAGTTATCACTGTGTTATCTGTGGTGTTACATAGGACTGCAGGTAACAACTACTACATTATCTGTACCCAGAGAGTTATCACTGTGTTATCTGTGGTGTTACATAGTACTGCAGGTAAGATCTACTACATTATCTGTACTCAGAGAGTTATCCCTGTGTTATCTCTGGTGTTACATAGGACTGCAGGTAACATCTACTACATTATCTGTACTCAGAGAGTTATCACTGTGTTATCTGTGGTATTACATAGGACTGCAGATAACATATACTACATTATCTGTACTCAAAGAGTTATCACTGTGTTATCTGTGGTGTTACATAGGACTGCAGGTAACACTACTACAATATCTGTAATCAGAGAGTTATCACTCTGTTATCTGTGGTGTTACATAGGACTGCAGGTAACATCTACTACATTATCTATACTCAGAGAGTTATCACTGTGTTATCTGTGGTGTTACATAGGACTGCAGGTAACATCTACTACATTATCTGTACTCAGAGGGTTATTACTGTGTTATCTCTGGTGTTACATAGGACTGCAGGTAACATCTACTACATTATCTGTACTCAGAGAGTTATCACTGTGTTATCTGTGGTGTTACATAGGACTGCAGGTAACAACTACTACATTATCTGTACCCAGAGAGTTATCACTGTGTTATCTGTGGTGTTACATAGGACTGCAGGTAAGATCTACTACATTATCTGTACTCAGAGAGTTATAACTGTGTTATCTGTGGTGTTACATAGGACTGCAGGTAACATCTACTACATTATCTGTAATCAGAGAGTTATCACTGTGTTATCTGTGGTGTTACATAGGACTGCAGGTAACATCTACTACATTATCTGTAATCAGAGAGTTATCACTGTGTTATCTGTGGTGTTACATAGGACTGCAGGTAACATCTACTACATTATCTATACTCAGAGAGTTATCACTGTGTTATCTGTGGTGTTACATAGGACTGCAGGTAACATCTACTACATTATCTGTACTCAGAGAGTTATAACTGTGTTATCTGTGGTGTTACATAGGACTGCAGGTAACATCTACTACATTATCTGTACTCAGAGAGTTATCACTGTGTTATCTGGGGTGTTACATAGGACTGCAGGTAACAACTACTACATTATCTGTACTCAGAGTTATCACTGTGTTATCTGTGATGTTACATAGGATTGCAGGTAACTACTACATTATCTGTACTCAGAGAGTTATCACTGTTTTATCTCTGGTGTTACATAGGACTGCAGGTAACATCTACTACACTACCTGTACTCAGAGAGTTATCACTGTGTTATCTGCGGTGTTACATAGGACTGCAGGTAACAACTACTACATTATCTGTACTCAGAGAGTTATCACTGTGTTATCTGTGGTGTTACATAGGACTGCAGGTAACATCTACTACATTATTTGTACTCAGAGAGTTATCACTGTGTTATCTGTGGTGTTACATAGGACTGCAGATAACATCTACTACATTATCTGTAATCAGAGAGTTATCACTGTGTTATCTGGGGTGTTACATAGGACTGCAGGTAACAACTACTACATTATCAGTACTCAGAGAGTTATCACTGTGTTATCTGTGATGTTACATAGGACTGCAGGTAACTACTACATTATCTGTACTCAGAGAGTTATCACTGTGTTATCTGTGGCGTTACATAGGACTGCAGGTAGCAACTACTACATTATCTGTACTCAGAGAGTTATCACTGTGTTATCTGTGGTGTTACATAGGACTGCAGGTAACAACTACTACATTATCTGTACTCAGAGAGTTATCACTGTGTTATCTGTGGCGTTACATAGGACTGCAGGTAACAACTACTACATTATCTGTACTCAGAGAGTTATCACTGTGTTATCTGGGGTGTTACATAGGACTGCAGGTAACAACTACTACATTATCTGTACTCAGAGAGTTATCACTGTGTTATCTGTGATGTTACATAGGACTGCAGGTAACATCTACTACATTATCTGTACTCAGACAGTTATCACTGTTATCTGCGGTGTTACATAGGACTGCAGGTAACACTACTACATTATCTGTACTCAGAGAGTTATCACTGTGTTATCTGTGGTGTTACATAGGACTGCAGGTAACAACTACTACATTATCTGTACTCAGAGTGTTATCACTGTGTTATCTGTGGCGTTACATAGGACTGCAGGTAACAACTACTACATTATCTGTACTCAGAGAGTTATCACTGTGTTATCTGGGGTGTTACATAGGACTGCAGGTAACAACTACTACATTATCTGTACTCAGAGAGTTATCACTGTGTTATCTGTGATGTTACATAGGATTGCAGGTAACTACTACATTATCTGTACTCAGAGAGTTATCACTGTGTTATCTGTGGTGTTACATAGGACTGCAGGTAACAACTACTACATTATCTGTACTCAGAGAGTTATCACTGTGTTATCTGTGGTGTTACATAGGACTGCAGGTAACATCTACTACATTATTTGTACTCAGAGAGTTATCACTGTGTTATCTGTGGTGTTACATAGGACTGCAGATAACATCTACTACATTATCTGTAATCAGAGAGTTATCACTGTGTTATCTGGGGTGTTACATAGGACTGCAGGTAACAACTTCTACATTATCAGTACTCAGAGAGTTATCACTGTGTTATCTGTGGTGTTACATAGGACTGCAGGTAAAATCCACTACATTATCTATACTCAGAGAGCTATCACTGTGTTATCTGTGGCGTTACATAGGACTGCAGGTAACAACTACTACATTATCTGTACTCAGAGAGTTATCACTGTGTTATCTGGGGTGTTACATAGGACTGCAGGTAACAACTACTACATTATCTGTACTCAGAGAGTTATCACTGTGTTATCTGTGATGTTACATAGGACTGCAGGTAACACTACTACATTATCTGTACTCAGAGAGTTATCACTGTGTTATCTGTTGTTACATAGGACTGCAGGTAACAACTACTACATTATCTGTACTCAGAGAGTTATCACTGTGTTATCTGTGGTGTTACATAGGACTGCAGGTAACATCTACTACATTATTTGTACTCAGAGAGTTATCACTGTTATCTGTGGTGTTACATAGGACTGCAGGTAACATCTACTACATTATCTGTACTCAGAGAGCTATCACTGTGTTATCTGTGGTGTTACATAGGACTGCAGATAACATCTACTACATTATCTGTAATCAGAGAGTTATCACTGTGTTATCTGGGGTGTTACATAGGACTGCAGGTAACAACTTCTACATTATCAGTACTCAGAGAGTTATCACTGTGTTATCTGTGATGTTACATAGGACTGCAGGTAACACTACTACATTATCAGTACTCAGAGAGTTATCACTGTGTTATCTGTGATGTTACATAGGACTGCAGGTAACACTACTACATTATCTGTACTCAGAGAGTTATCACTGTGTTATCTGTGATGTTACATAGGACTGCAGGTAACACTACTACATTATCTGTACTCAGAGAGTTATCACTGTGTTATCTATGGTGTTACATAGGACTGCAGGTAACATCTACTACATTATCTGTACTCAGAGAGTTATCACTGTGTTATCTGTGGTGTTACATAGGACTGCAGGTAACAACTACTACATTATCTGTACTCAGAGAGTTATCACTGTGTTATCTGTGGTGTTACATAGGACTGCAGGTAACATCTACTACATTATTTGTACTCAGAGAGTTATCACTGTTATCTGTGGTGTTACATAGGACTGCAGGTAACATCTACTATATTATCTGTACTCAGAGAGTTATCACTGTGTTATCTGAGGTGTAACATAGGACTGCAGGTAATATCTACTACATTATCTGTACTCAGAGAGTTATCACTGTGTTATCTGTGGTGTTACATAGGACTGCAGGTAATATCTACTACATTATCTGTAATCAGAGAGTTATCACTGTGTTATCTGTGGTGTTACATAGGACTGCAGGTAACAACTACTACATTATCTGTACTCAGAGAGTTATCACTGTGTTATCTGTGGTGTTACATAGGACTGCAGGTAACATCTACTACATTATTTGTACTCAGAGAGTTATCACTGTTATCTGTGGTGTTACATAGGACTGCAGGTAACATCTACTATATTATCTGTACTCAGAGAGTTATCACTGTGTTATCTGAGGTGTAACATAGGACTGCAGGTAATATCTACTACATTATCTGTACTCAGAGAGCTATCACTGTGTTATCTGTGGTGTTACATAGGACTGCAGATAACATCTACTACATTATCTGTAATCAGAGAGTTATCACTGTGTTATCTGGGGTGTTACATAGGACTGCAGGTAACAACTTCTACATTATCAGTACTCAGAGAGTTATCACTGTGTTATCTGTGATGTTACATAGGACTGCAGGTAACACTACTACATTATCAGTACTCAGAGAGTTATCACTGTGTTATCTGTGATGTTACATAGGACTGCAGGTAACACTACTACATTATCTGTACTCAGAGAGTTATCACTGTGTTATCTGTGATGTTACATAGGACTGCAGGTAACACTACTACATTATCTGTACTCAGAGAGTTATCACTGTGTTATCTATGGTGTTACATAGGACTGCAGGTAACATCTACTACATTATCTGTACTCAGAGAGTTATCACTGTGTTATCTGTGGTGTTACATAGGACTGCAGGTAACATCTACTACATTATCTGTACTCAGAGAGTTATCACTGTGTTATCTGTGGCGTTACATAGGACTGCAGGTAATATATAGTACATTACGACTGTGTTATTTGTGACCCCTCTGTGGCCCCCCGTTTCCGCTCTTACCTTCCACGTTGCTCAGTGATAGTAGGACATATAGAGCCGCCGCTGCTACAAACATTAGTCCGGGCTCTGTACTTCTCTCTTTTGCTGCTTCCTCTGCACTGACGAGCAGATGTGATATACAGTATATGTGTTATAGGGGCGCGGAAATGATTACAGACCAGTTCTGTCTATATGTCACAGGGTTCTTTCCACCGTGAGAAAGTGAGTGGTTATTGCTAAGTGCGACTCACCACAACTCTACCTGCGGAAAACAGACAATCACCCTGCAAAACTGCTACAGACCAAACCTATATACTGCCCATATACCAAACCCCATATACTGCCCATATACCAAACCCCATATACTGCCCATACACCAAACCCCATATACTGCCCATACACCAAACCCCATATACTGCCCATACACCAAACCCCATATACTGCCCATACACCAAACCCTCTGTACTGCCCATACACCAAACCTATGTACTGCCCATACACCAAACCCCATATACTGCCCATACACCAAACCCCATATACTGCCCATACACCAAACCCCATATACTGCCCATACACCAAACCCTCTGTACTGCCCATACACCAAACCTATGTACTGCCCATACACCAAACCCCATATACTGCCCATACACCAAACCCCATATACTGCCCATACACCAAACCCCATATACTGCCCATACACCAAACCCCATATACTGCCCATACACCAAACCCCATATACTGCCCATACACCAAACCCCATATACTGCCCATACACCAAACCCCATATACTGCCCATACACCAAACCCTCTGTACTGTCCATACACCAAACCTATGTACTGCCCATATACACCAAACCTATGTACTGCCCATACACCAAACCCTATATACTGCCCATTTACACCAATCCCCACATAATGTCTACACACACAACCATGAGCAGTCACCATATACATACTCAACCCCACATAGTGTCTGCGCACCCAACCCCACATAGTGTCTTCGCACCCAACCCCACATAGTGTCTGCGCACCCAACCCCACATAGTGTCTGCGCACCCAACCCCACATAGTGTCTTCGCACCCAACCCCACATAGTGTCTTCGCACCCAACCCCACATAGTGTCTTCGCACCCAGCCACAAGCAGTCACCTTATACCCACCAAACCGTAAGTAATTACTTCCCATACACCAGACCCTTAGACCTTCTCCACACTTTACCCTCAGCATGTCCGGTCTACACTAAAACACCAAAATTGTGGTCATCAGCAGAGGAGTTCAGATATTGAGCCCAACAATCCCAAAGCCCTGGGAATATTCTCAGTAGTATGTATAATGTGGGTTTACTACAACGGAATCCAGTCTAGGCAATAATTTCACTGACTGCAAGCAGAGATCTTGAAAAAGACTAGGAATTGAAACACAAAGTTTCTTATAAAGTTGCAGAACTTTTCATTATACAATAGATAATATCTAAATAAAGCTGGACAGGCCCTTTAAAGGGAATGTGTTGCCAGAAAAACATATTTTGTTTTTTTTTAGTTAAACAATTAGTGTGTAGGTGATTAAACATTGTTCAAATTTTTTATTTTTTTTTCACGAGTCAGGAAATATTATAAATTAATTCTAATTTATATTTCCCATTGCTGGTCACTAGATGGAGCTATTCCCAAAATTGCAGCATTGCAAAATTGGGTAAAAAGCTCTCGCTCTAGTGAGCTCTCAGCATCCCCCCCTCCTTTATCCTGGCTAGTGCCGGGATAAACGAGGGGATTGAACAGTCTAACCTCCTACACTGTGTGTCGCCATTTTTTGAGCTAACACACAGTGTAGTAGGTTTACATACAGTAGTAAACACACACAAACACGAACATACATTGAAATCTCTTACCTGCTCCTGCCGCCGCGGCTCCCTCCGGCCCGTCCGCTCCGTCTGCTGCCGCTGGTCCAAGTGCACAAGTCCGGAAGCCGCGACCGGAAGTAGTAATATTACTGTCCGGCCGCGACTTCCGGTCCACAGGAAAATGGCGCCGGACGGCGCCAATTTCAAGTTGGACTGTGTGGGAGCGGCGCATGCGCAGTTCCCACACAGACGACGTACACAGAAGTGGATGGGACGTGCCCCGTTCGCAGTCTCTATGGGACTGTGGCTGCCGTATTCCATGTCTGTATGTGTCGTTAATCGACACATACAGAAATGGAACAAAAAATGGCAGCCCCCATAGGGAAGAAAAAGTGTAAAAATAAGATAAAGTAAAACACAAACACACAAATAAATATAAACGTTTTTAATAAAGCACTAACATCTTTAACATATTAAAAAAAAAATTGTGATGACACTGTTCCTTTAAGAGTCACAAGGTGTAAGTTGCAGCAGCGTCCGCCGTGCTACTACTGTCCCCGCTGATATTTACGGTGACATTTCCTGCTATCAATGCTCCTTCTCTGTTACTTTCCACCCCAGAGCGCTGCTGTCAGGGTGTGCGACCACATCAGCGGCTCCGTGTGGACTCTACCTACATAGGAGGGTCTGAAAAGTTTTACGTGTCACTTTCCTCTACAGAATTGTGAGAACACGACGTCACTACTCCACCCACCAGGCAACGGACCCCACATTGTACAGATCCGTAATAATAGGGCACTCCTGTCACCCCCTCTTTATAGTCCTGCGGTTTATTATATGGCTGAGGGGAGATTGAGCCCCATCAGATACCAGGACCCTAAAGGCCGATAATTGGGGGAACATAATGCTCGTTTGTCGGCTGATCGCATCTTTCATGCGGAAATAAAAATCATCATTGTCAGCAGCGCATCCCCCCCCCCCCCCCCCGTAACGAGACGGAGCCCCCGACAATAATACTGACGTCTTATTTATCCCCATACAGAACAAGCAGCCAAAACCACTCTGCACATCTACAGTCCGCACCGAGATACAAACCCAGAGACAATGATGGGAAAGTAGTGCTGTGTGCTTATCGGAGACTGTATCACACAATAGGCTTAGATATGGAGGCTCAGCAGTCTGTATCACATGATAGGATTAGATACAGCGGCTCAGCAGACAGTATCACACATGATAGGATTAGATACACAGCTCAGCAGACAGTATCACACATGATAGGATTAGATACACAGCTCAGCAGACAGTATCACACATGATAGGATTAGATACACAGCTCAGCAGACAGTATCACACACGATAGGATTAGATACACAGCTCAGCAGACAGTATCACACATGATAGGATTAGATACAGCGGCTCAGCAGACAGTATCACACATGATAGGATTAGATACACAGCTCAGCAGACAGTATCACACATGATCGGATCAGATACAGCGGCTCAGCAGACAGTATCACACATGATAGGATTAGATACACAGCTCAGCAGACAGTATCACACATGATAGGGTTAGATACACATTTCAGTATCAGATAGTCATTTTATGTTCAAGCCTAGGATAGAACTCTGCTGCTTTCCAGTTCTGCAGGAAGTGACATTTTGTTACAATGTGTCATTTCCTCCTTATTCTGTGTCCCCCCCCCCCTCTATAGAGAGTGGGGGAGGAGCTGAGGTGCACAGGAGGATTGTGGGAGTTCACATCTTCCTACAGGAGGAGTGGGATGTGTTGTGAGGTGTCATGGAGGAGGGGGCTGGGCTGGGTTTGCCGGTGCTTGGTTTAGGGTCCAGCCGTGTGCAGAGCGCTGACCGCCACCCCGGACACTATGATCTGTATACTGCTGGTGGCAGGACATGGCACCCTCCTGGAGAGCCACATCAAGGTCTCAGTCTCCCTGTGTATTATACTGTCCTATTATCCCCTGTGCCCCCCCCCCCTCCCTCTGGGCACAACTTTCCGCAGCTTCTGGAAATTGTATCGGTTGCTGGAAAAATTATACTGAACAAAAATTCCATTTTCTTTTTCCAAATTTTGTTTTATAAACCGGGGGTAAATCTGGGGGTACCCGGCTGTGGGGGCTGAGCGGCATGCTGGGACTTGTAGTTGAAGGGTTTATCTGGGTGACCGCCCTTGGATTGCTCCTTTCAGCCCCATTTGTGTGTTATTCCCTAGATGTACCTGTGATCACAAGGGCGCCCCCTACTGGGACCCCCTCCGATCCACTGGTCGTTTCCCTGCAGCACCCCTTATAAGGCTACCTTCAATGATGGTGGGAACCGCGTGTCCTGCAAGTAGTTTAAAGTTCCGTTCACACAGGGCGCGTACGGTGTAAGACGTCCGCAGGGCATCGGACCCAGAGCACGCAGGCAAATTGCGCACGTGTATTTGGCCGTTTTCTTTCTTTTTATAGATAAGCCCGGACATAGAGCAGCTGGAGAAGCAGGAGCGCGTTGCTATGGTAACACCTGCGGAATTTGCTGTGAACTCAATGGGGAAATTCAGCAACAAATGCGCAGCGAGTTCGACATTCTACGAATTTTAAATTCGCACTGCAGCTCAATTTATTCACGTTTTTTATGCAAAATCGTTCTGCAACATTTGGATGAGATTTCTTAAAATTTCGCCCACTTTGCTGCTCCGGTAATGCGCAAATCCAGACAAAAAATCGTCAGTAAATGGTACGTTCACACACGGCGCATACGCTGACTGGTAAAAACAAAACCTAAAATGCGGAAGGTCCAGTTACCTAGGCAACCATACGATGCCAGGACCGTCTCCTGGTACGTGGACCCCCCCCCCCCTTCTATTATGGCCACATGCTCTATAAGGGTTTATGGTAAGACCCCTCAACTAATCCGTTTCATAGAAGTCAATGGAGAACCGGTGTCTATGACTTGTGCGGCAATTTATAAAATGTTGAGTAACTCTGTGAACCCTGATCTTGTGTTGATCAGTTATGATCTCTCTTGTGCTCCAGTCACATCCAGAGCAGCTTTCATCACTCTGCTGCTTGTTTATTACCTGAGAACAGTGCATTCTGGGAGCTCAGATGAAAGAGCTCAGCTATTAGGTTACATGTCTGACAGTGGATGGAGCTAATCTGAGTGAGAAAGCAGCTCTGGATGTGACTAGAGAAGACCGCATGAAATAATTCATAACTGGTATGACAACAGTAAAGCAAAGTATGTGCAAGTTTATTGAACTTTTAATGTAGATCTATACAGTAAAATGTTGTTAGAAGTGAAACTCTACTTTAACCCCGGGGTCACATGGAACGTTCATTCAGGGTGATGGCTGATAACCCCCACAATTTTAGAGTATTTGATTATCCATTATACTGGAAGATGTAATGTATGTACATAGTGACTCCACCATAAGAATAGTGAGTGCAGCTCTGGAGTATAATACAGGATGTAACTCAGGATCAGTACAGGATAAGTAATGTAATGTATGTACACAGTGACTCCCCCAGCAGAATGGTGAGTGCAGCTCTGGAGTATAATACAGGATAAGTAATGTAATGTATGTACACAGTGACTCCACCAGCAGAATAGTGAGTGCAGCTCTGGAGTATAATACAGGATATAACTCAGGATCAGTACAGGATAAGTAATGTAATGTATGTACACAGTGACTCCCCCAGCAGAATGGTGAGTGCAGCTCTGGAGTATAATACAGGATAAGTAATGTAATGTATGTACACAGTGACTCCACCAGCAGAATAGTGAGTGCAGCTCTGGAGTATAATACAGGATATAACTCAGGATCAGTACAGGATAAGTAATATAATGTATGTACACAGTGACTCCACCAGCAGAATAGTGAGTGCAGCTCTGGAGTATAATACAGGATGTAACTCAGGATCAGTACAGGATATGTAATGTCATGTATGTACACAGTCACTCCACCAGCAGAATAGTGAGTGCAGCTCTGGAGGATAATACAGGATGTAACTCAGGATCAGTACAGGATAAGTAATGTATGTACACAGTGACTCCACCAGCAGAATAGTGAGTGCAGCTCTGGAGTATAATACAGGATGTAACTCAGGATCAGTACAGGATAAGTAATGTAATGTATGTACACAGTGACTCCACCAGCAGAATAGTGAGTACAGCTCTGGAGTATAATACAGGATGTAACTCAGGATCAGTACAGGATAAGTAATGTAATGTATGTACACAGTGACTCCACCAGCAGAATAGTGAGTGCAGCTCTGGAGTATAATACAGGATATAACTCAGGATCAGTACAGGATAAATAATGTAATGTATATACACAGTGACTCCACCAGCAGAATATTGAGTGCAGCTCTGGAGTATAATACAGGATGTAACTCAGGATCAGTACAGGATAAGTAATGTAATGTATGTACACAGTGACTCCACCAGCAGAATAGTGAGTGCAGCTCTGGAGTATAATACATGATGTAACTCCGGATCAGTACAAGATAAGTAATGTATGTACACAGTGACTCCACCAGCAGAATAGTGAGTGCAGCTCTGGAGTATAATACAGGATGTAGCTCAGGATCAGTACAGGATGTAGCTCAGGATCAGTACAGGATAAGTAATGTATGTACACAGCGACTCCAGCAGCAAAATAGGGAGTGCAGCTCTGGAGTATAATACAGGATATAACTCCGGATCAGTACAGGATAAGTAATGTATGTGCACAGTGACTCCACCAGCAGAATAGTGAGTGCAGCTCTGGAGTATAACACGGGATGTAACTCAGGATCAGTACAGGATAAGTAATGTAATGTATGTACACAGTGACTCCACCAGCAGAATAGTGAGTGCAGCTCTGGAGTATAATACAGGAGGTAACTCAGGATCAGTACAGGATAAGTAATGTAATATATGTACACAGTGACTCCACCAGCAGAATAGTGAGTGCAGCTCTGGAGTATAATACAGGAGGTAACTCAGGATCAGTACAGGATAAGTAATGTAATGTATGTACACTGTGACTCCACCAGCAGAATAGTGAGTGCAGCTCTGGAGTATAATACAGGAGGTAACTCAGGATCAGTACAGGATAAGTAATGTAATGTATGTACACAGTGACTCCACCAGCAGAATAGTGAGTGCAGCTCTGGAGTATAATACAGGATGTAACTCAGGATCAGTACAGGATAAGTAATGTAATGTATGTACACAGTGACTCCACCAGCAGAATAGTGAGTGCAGCTCTGGAGTATAATACAGGATGTAACTCAGGATCAGTACAGGATAAGTAATGTAATGTATGTACACAGTGACTCCACCAGCAGAATAGTGAGTGCAGCTCTGGAGTATAATACAGGATGTAACTCAGGATCAGTACAGGATAAGTAATATAATGTATGTACACAGTGACTCCACCAGCAGAATAGTGAGTGCAGCTCCGGAGTATAATACAGTATAAGTAATATATGTACACAGTGACTGCCCTGGTTATGTAGTGTGAGTCTATATGTGACCTGTTATATGCTGATCACGTGTCTTGTGACTGCAGGGTGTGATATCCGGTATAATCCACAGCTATAATGTGACATTTAATCCTGTGAATATTAAATAAACCTTTTTTCTGTTTTTACAAATCTCTTCCAGAATGATCAGAGTGGGTTGTACAGTTTCCTGGAGGACGTTCCCAAGGCTCTCCTGCCCGGCGTGGGGGGGAAGAAGATTCTAGACTTCTGGTGGAAAGCTGTGAACACGTGAATGGCCTTTGTTAATAATAATAATGGGGGGGGGGGGGATAGTCCTGGAATCAGTGAAGACCTCTGCAGATCATCTCACCTTCCCTACACCACTCTTTCATGAGTTGTTTCCTTATTGGCAGCATTAGTCAGGGTTGGCATAGACGCTGCCGCCATGTTTACTTCTTGTACCCGTAGGGCGGACATATGGACTCCGCGCTGCCTGCAGAGATCATTGGCTTAATACTGGAGAATATTCTTTGTTTTATAGTTTTGTTGCTCATGACGGGAAACCTATAGAATCACTTGCAGGATGATATGAATTCTGGTTAGAGCCAGAGGAATTGGAATTGTTTAATATCGTCACCGGCCAAAGCTGCAAAAATAGGGGAGCGGGCAACATGAATGGGGCCACAGAATAGGGAAATTTCCAAGCAAAATATGGTCAGGGATTCTGATAAATGGAGCAGGGGTGTGCTGATCTGATGTAGAAAGGGGCAAGGCTCATGCAGCAGCACAGAGTATTTCAGGAGATGAATGTGCTGATCTTGTGGGAGGTCACATACAGAGAGATATTTAGTGAGAAGAGTAGGGTCCCCCAGCAGCACAGAGTATTTCAGGAGTTCCTATGCGTTGTCATGACCTGTCCATTCATGTCGTGATAAGCGCAGGTCTGGATGTGACTGGGGCAGTGTCATGATGTGAGGAGGGGGATAGTCTCAGGCACATATTCCAGGTATAGAGTTACCCTATAGGCACTTGTCCTTGCATAATATCAAAATGACAGGCACTGAAGGGGTGTATATTATACAATGTGTTTCTAATGTTTAGATACACAAGTTGTATTATGTTCTACACTGTTACGTTTTATATGAACTGCATCATTTCATCTGTTTCAGGAGGCAGCTCTTCAGTGAAGTTTACCTGGTTACAAACGCAGACAAGTATGATCTCCCTCTAAGTCTCTAAATGTAAAGAGTAGCTAAACAGCGGAGTCCGAAAAGTGAGTGCAGCTCTGGAGTATAATACAGGATATAACTCCGGATCAGTACAGGATAAGTAATGTAATGTATGTACACAGTGACTCCACCAGCAGAATAGGGAGTGCAGCTCTGGAGTATAATACAGGATATAACTCAGGATCAGTACAGGATAAGTAATGTAATGTATGTACACAGTGACTCCACCAGCAGAATAGTGAGTGCAGCTCTGGAGTATAATACAGGATATAACTCAGGATCAGTACAGGATAAGTAATGTAATGTATGTACACAGTGACTCCACCAGCAGAGTAGTGAGTGCAGCTCTGGAGTATAATACAGGATGTAACTCCGGATCAGTACAGGATAAGTAATGTATGTACACAGTGACTCCACCAGCAGAATAGTGAGTGCAGCTCTGGAGTATAATACAGGATGTAAATCCGGATCAGTACAGGATAAGTAATGTAATGTATGTACACAGTGACTCCAGCAGCAGAATAGTGAGTGCAGCTCTGGAGTATAATACAGGATGTAACTCCGGATCAGTACAGGATAAGTAATGTATGTACACAGTGATTCCACCAGCAGAATAGTGAGTGCAGCTCTGGAGTATAATACAGGCTGTATCTCAGGATCAGTACAGGATAAGTAATGTAATGTATGCACACAGTGACTCCACCAGCAGAATAGTGAGCGCAGCTCTGGAGCATAATACAGGATGTAACTCAGGATCAGTACAGGATAAGTAATGTAATGTATGTACACAGTGACTCCACCAGCAGAATAGTGAGCGCAGCTCTGGAGTATAATACAGGATGTAACTCAGGATCAGTACAGGATAAGTGTCATCTTTATATACAATGACTGATTATGCTGCTGACATTTGCTTGGTCTCCCAATATCCAACAGATATAAACACTATGAACGTTGGGCGACAGCCAATGACTTCCCTGTGGACAATATCATTAATGATGGGACAACAACCTACAACACACGGCTCGGAGCAGTCGCTGACTTGGAACTTGCGATATCCAGCAAGAAGCTGAATGATGATATTATGGTGGTGAGTGACAGACATTTTTTTGCAAAACTGACAACAGGAAGAGCGGAGATATTCATTGTAATCTTTGAATTATCGTCTCAGAAACTAATGGCTAAATTGTAATTCCGCCAGGATGATCTATCAGATATAAAGTGACTGTTCTATCATCCGCTTCTAAAAGATGTTAGTGTTTTGAACGGATATGCCCTTAAATGATATAACTTTTGCCACTTGAAATGGTAAAATGAGTGTCTAGGTTTTCCTCACCCCCATGACTATAATTAGGTCCAAATTCCCTGCTGTTTAATTTCATAACAAGTCTTTGTAAAGGTCGGAGCTCCATTTTTCTGATCTAGCACTCCAGGCCACTGCATAGACATAATTGCGTGATCGTATTCTGCCTGCAGCCACCACTAGGGGGAGCTGAGGAGCTTACTGGAGATCTTTTATTAATCCAAACCTAGAATAGACTATAAATGACATTGTGAAATATATGAACTATACCTGGTAACTATACTGTACTGCCGTCTAGTGGCCAGAGGTGATATTCTGCACTTGTAACATTGCGGGTTTTTTGTTCTTTAAATTAGAATGACGTGTCACCAGCCGTGTTATACGTCCGTATCCCTCGTACTCTGACAGGGACTTACCCGTGGAGCCGCTGTGGCGTTATTCCAGTATAATTGTGTATCCGTGCGCTGTATTGTCACTAGTGGTTTGCAATGCATACAGAGTAACCCTTGAGATGGCAGCCGCGTCCCCGGTGTGTCCCTGATCAGGATTCCTGCCTCGTCCTCGGTGATGAGTGTCTTTTCCTGATCTAATGAGTGCAGAGAGTTCCATTTCTTACAGCTGCGCCTTGTAAATACGTTTATTTGGCTGCCGTCTCTGTAATATTTGCAGCGTGTGTTCTTTTTTTTTAAACCGCAATTGGAGAGAGGACTGAAATGGAGGCGACTGGCGGGGATGAGGGGACATCATGGCTGAACATGTGATTGTCCAATCAAAGGCAGTTTAGAGATTAGACGGTGTCAGCCGCGGCGTTGCGCTCTCTCCCGGCGTCTCCTCTGCTCTAATCAGCCTCTTATGGCTTTTCTTCCTTCGCTTCTGTCCTGTGTGAACATAACGCTTGGCGGTGGATGCCGGCGCACACGCCAACCGCTGCTTCAGAATCCAAATTCATTATTCAGAATTCATGCGCCTCCTGCCAGTGACACCGGAGGATACAGGTTAATTTTGCTTCTCCGATGTAATGTCAGTGTGCGGGGGAGGGGCGGTCCTGCCGCTTTTGCTATTGTGTGTTTTTTTTCTATATATTTGTTTGTTGCTTGATCTGTTTATTTTATAACTTCCTCCTGCACAGGTCGCTGCGGACATGTTATGTGCCGACCAGAACTTTGACATGGCTCAAGTGATAAAATTTTTCAGGCTGAAGGTAAAGTTCATGGCGCTCGCTCTGGTTGTGGCAATTTATTTGGTGATTGCAGTTATTACTGTTATGGTGGTGACGGGTGCGATTTATGAGATTATTATTGAGCCATGTATGAGTGTAGGATTATGGTGATGCCCCGTGTGACTGCTGCGGCCATGGCGGTGCCGGGTGTGACTGCTGCTGCCCTGGCGGTGCCGGGTGTGACTGCTGCGGCCCTGGCGATGCCGGGTTGTGACTGCTGCGGCCCTGGCGGTGCCGGGTTGTTACTGCTGCGGCCCTGGCGGTGCCGGGTTGTGACTGCTGCGGCCCTGGCGGTGCCGGGTTGTGACTGCTGCGGCCCTGGCGGTGCCGGGTTGTGACTGCTGCGGCCCTGGCGGTGCCGGGTTGTGACTGCTGCGGCCCTGGCGGTGCCGGGTTGTGACTGCTGCGGCCCTGGCGGTGCCGGGTTGTGACTGCTGCGGCCCTGGCGGTGCCGGGTTGTGACTGCTGCGGCCCTGGCGGTGCCGGGTTGTGACTGCTGCGGCCCTGGCGGTGCCGGGTTGTGACTGCTGCGGCCCTGGCGGTGCCGGGTTGTGACTGCTGCGGCCCTGGCGGTGCCGGGTTGTGACTGCTGCGGCCCTGGCGCTGCCGGGTTGTGACTGCTGCGGCCCTGGCGCTGCCGGGTTGTGACTGCTGCGGCCCTGGCGCTGCCGGGTTGTGACTGCTGCGGCCCTGGCGCTGCCGGGTTGTGACTGCTGCGGCCCTGGCGCTGCCGGGTTGTGACTGCTGCGGCCCTGGCGCTGCCGGGTTGTGACTGCTGCGGCCCTGGCGCTGCCGGGTTGTGACTGCTGCGGCCCTGGCGCTGCCGGGTTGTGACTGCAGCGGCCCTGGCGCTGCCGGGTTGTGACTGCTGCGGCCCTGGCGCTGCCGGGTGTGACTGCTGCGGCCCTGGCGCTGCCAAGTGTGACTGCTGCGGCCCTGGCGGTGCCAAGTGTGACTGCTGAGGCCCTTGCGTGCCATGTGTTACTGTAAGATTGTGGCGGTGCCGGGTGTGACTGCTGCGGCCCTGGCGGTGCCAGATCTGACTGCTGCGGCCCTGGCGGTGCCACGTTTGACTGCAGAGTCCCTTGCGGGCCATGTGTTACTGTAAGATTGTGGTGGTGCCCCGTGTGACTGCTGAGATTATGGGGCTGCCATGTGTCTGAGGTTATGGCGGGGTCAGCAATGCACTTTATTTTGGAAGTGGAAAATCCTTGTGGTGTTGGCAGTGGCATTGATGATTGTTCAGCTGGTGATGGTTGGCGTGGCGGACATTCTTCTCTGACTTTTGCAGATGGCATTTTTTACATTTATAAAAGGTTTTCCTGTCTTGCACTTTGGTTCTTTACATTGTTTTAGGGGGGAGAACTGGCGATCTATTATGAGATGGAAGAAGGTGAAAGTCCGACTTCAAGGGGAATAGTAGAAGTGTGTCCAGACAGTCACCGGTGAGACCCTGAATGTACCCGGTGTATGAGCTGAGAATACTAATATATATATATCATATGTGAACTGTAATCGTGGCCTCTAGTGATTAGTGTCCTACGTGGATGGCAGGGTTATATGCCGGTTGGTTGCTATGGGTTACTATGTGATTACTAATTGTCTTCTTTTTTGGAAAAGAATTACACGTTTTTTTGAGAAGCCTCAACGAGGGGAAACCAGTTCTCGATTGGCCAGCGTGGTCTTCTACTGCTTCCAGAGACAGACGCTGCCGACCCTGGAGACGTTTCTAGGCAGCTTCACCACGACAGAAGACCGAGTCCTCGGCAGATATATGGTAAGATTGTATCATTCAACAAGCCAATGGATTGCTACTTAGTAACGTGACTTTCTCTGCTCCTGATGAAGGAATGGCTGATCAATTCTGCGGCTCTTCCTGTGTACGGCATGAAACTCCCCACCGGCTTTCAGCTGATAGGACAAGTGGTGAGTGTCTGCTGTATATTCACGTATGTATATGTACTGGACCCGACCAACCAATCCGCAACCAGCATTCATCTACTCGGTTCTACACATCTTCTTGTATATAGTGATATGGAGCATGCTGGTATAACCTGGGTATCTTCTGTATATAATTATATATGCACAGCGGGTATAAGTTATACATCTTCTTGTATATAGTGATATGGAGCATGCTGGTATAACCTGGGTATCTTCTGTATATAATTATATATGTACAGCTGGTATAAGGTATATATCTTCTTGTATATAGTGATATGGAGCATGCTGGTATAACCTGGGTATCTTCTGTATATAATTATATATGTACAGCTGGTATAAGTTATACATCTTCTTGTATATACTGATATGGAGCATGCTGGTATAACCTGGGTATCTTCTGTATATAATTATATATGTACAGCTGGTATAAGTTATACATCTTCTTGTATATAGTGATATGGAGCATGGTGGTATAACCGGTGTATCTTCTGTATATAATTATATA